>NC_058339.1:93572770-93872770 GCF_905475395.1 Chrysoperla carnea
AATACAAAAATCGTGTTCATTTGACGATTCGATGCTTAGTTTCAACAATATCGGCAAAAATTATACCATAAGGTCGATTTTCTCAGAAACTAATATTCGAATCATCAAATGAATACGAATTTTGTATTTTTTGGCTCAAAATTACCTTTTATACAAAGTTTGAGCGAAATTGGAGACATAAAATTACTTTCGATTTTTCGAATTTTTTCAAAGGGGGGGTCGGCCTCAGAAAATTAAAAAAATCGAGTAAACAGATTCGCTCCGATTTGGATGAAAATCATTTTCTAGAGTAATTTCAACCTGGAAAATACAAAAATCGTGTTCATTTGACGATTCGATGCTTAGTTTCAACAATATCGGCAAAAATTATACCATAAGGTCGATTTTCTCAGAAACTAATATTCGAATCATCAAATGAATACGAATTTTGTATTTTTTGGCTCAAAATTACCTTTTATACAAAGTTTGAGCGAAATTGGAGACATAAAATTACTTTCGATTTTTCGAATTTTTTCAAAGGGGGGGTCGGCCTCAGAAAATTAAAAAAATCGAGTAAACAGATTCGCTCCGATTTGGATGAAAATCATTTTCTAGAGTAATTTCAACCTGGAAAATACAAAAATCGTGTTCATTTGACGATTCGATGCTTAGTTTCAACAATATCGGCAAAAATTATACCATAAGGTCGATTTTCTCAGAAACTAATATTCGAATCATCAAATGAATACGAATTTTGTATTTTTTGGCTCAAAATTACCTTTTATACAAAGTTTGAGCGAAATTGGAGACATAAAATTACTTTCGATTTTTCGAATTTTTTCAAAGGGGGGGTCGGCCTCAGAAAATTAAAAAAATCGAGTAAACAGATTCGCTCCGATTTGGATGAAAATCATTTTCTAGAGTAATTTCAACCTGGAAAATACAAAAATCGTGTTCATTTGACGATTCGATGCTTAGTTTCAACAATATCGGCAAAAATTATACCATAAGGTCGATTTTCTCAGAAACTAATATTCGAATCATCAAATGAATACGAATTTTGTATTTTTTGGCTCAAAATTACCTTTTATACAAAGTTTGAGCGAAATTGGAGACATAAAATTACTTTCGATTTTTCGAATTTTTTCAAAGGGGGGGTCGGCCTCAGAAAATTAAAAAAATCGAGTAAACAGATTCGCTCCGATTTGGATGAAAATCATTTTCTAGAGTAATTTCAACCTGGAAAATACAAAAATCGTGTTCATTTGACGATTCGATGCTTAGTTTCAACAATATCGGCAAAAATTATACCATAAGGTCGATTTTCTCAGAAACTAATATTCGAATCATCAAATGAATACGAATTTTGTATTTTTTGGCTCAAAATTACCTTTTATACAAAGTTTGAGCGAAATTGGAGACATAAAATTACTTTCGATTTTTCGAATTTTTTCAAAGGGGGGGTCGGCCTCAGAAAATTAAAAAAATCGAGTAAACAGATTCGCTCCGATTTGGATGAAAATCATTTTCTAGAGTAATTTCAACCTGGAAAATACAAAAATCGTGTTCATTTGACGATTCGATGCTTAGTTTCAACAATATCGGCAAAAATTATACCATAAGGTCGATTTTCTCAGAAACTAATATTCGAATCATCAAATGAATACGAATTTTGTATTTTTTGGCTCAAAATTACCTTTTATACAAAGTTTGAGCGAAATTGGAGACATAAAATTACTTTCGATTTTTCGAATTTTTTCAAAGGGGGGGTCGGCCTCAGAAAATTAAAAAAATCGAGTAAACAGATTCGCTCCGATTTGGATGAAAATCATTTTCTAGAGTAATTTCAACCTGGAAAATACAAAAATCGTGTTCATTTGACGATTCGATGCTTAGTTTCAACAATATCGGCAAAAATTATACCATAAGGTCGATTTTCTCAGAAACTAATATTCGAATCATCAAATGAATACGAATTTTGTATTTTTTGGCTCAAAATTACCTTTTATACAAAGTTTGAGCGAAATTGGAGACATAAAATTACTTTCGATTTTTCGAATTTTTTCAAAGGGGGGGTCGGCCTCAGAAAATTAAAAAAATCGAGTAAACAGATTCGCTCCGATTTGGATGAAAATCATTTTCTAGAGTAATTTCAACCTGGAAAATACAAAAATCGTGTTCATTTGACGATTCGATGCTTAGTTTCAACAATATCGGCAAAAATTATACCATAAGGTCGATTTTCTCAGAAACTAATATTCGAATCATCAAATGAATACGAATTTTGTATTTTTTGGCTCAAAATTACCTTTTATACAAAGTTTGAGCGAAATTGGAGACATAAAATTACTTTCGATTTTTCGAATTTTTTCAAAGGGGGGGTCGGCCTCAGAAAATTAAAAAAATCGAGTAAACAGATTCGCTCCGATTTGGATGAAAATCATTTTCTAGAGTAATTTCAACCTGGAAAATACAAAAATCGTGTTCATTTGACGATTCGATGCTTAGTTTCAACAATATCGGCAAAAATTATACCATAAGGTCGATTTTCTCAGAAACTAATATTCGAATCATCAAATGAATACGAATTTTGTATTTTTTGGCTCAAAATTACCTTTTATACAAAGTTTGAGCGAAATTGGAGACATAAAATTACTTTCGATTTTTCGAATTTTTTCAAAGGGGGGGTCGGCCTCAGAAAATTAAAAAAATCGAGTAAACAGATTCGCTCCGATTTGGATGAAAATCATTTTCTAGAGTAATTTCAACCTGGAAAATACAAAAATCGTGTTCATTTGACGATTCGATGCTTAGTTTCAACAATATCGGCAAAAATTATACCATAAGGTCGATTTTCTCAGAAACTAATATTCGAATCATCAAATGAATACGAATTTTGTATTTTTTGGCTCAAAATTACCTTTTATACAAAGTTTGAGCGAAATTGGAGACATAAAGTTACTTTCGATTTTTCGAATTTTTTCAAAGGGGGGGTCGGCCTCAGAAAATTAAAAAAATCGAGTAAACAGATTCGCTCCGATTTGGATGAAAATCATTTTCTAGAGTAATTTCAACCTGGAAAATACAAAAATCGTGTTCATTTGACGATTCGATGCTTAGTTTCAACAATATCGGCAAAAATTTTACCATAAGGTCGATTTTCTCAGAAACTAATATTCGAATCATCAAATGAATACGAATTTTGTATTTTTTGGCTCAAAATTACCTTTTATACAAAGTTTGAGCGAAATTGGAGACATAAAATTACTTTCGATTTTTCGAATTTTTTCAAAGGGGGGGTCGGCCTCAGAAAATTAAAAAAATCGAGTAAACAGATTCGCTCCGATTTGGATGAAAATCATTTTCTAGAGTAATTTCAACCTGGAAAATACAAAAATCGTGTTCATTTGACGATTCGATGCTTAGTTTCAACAATATCGGCAAAAATTATACCATAAGGTCGATTTTCTCAGAAACTAATATTCGAATCATCAAATGAATACGAATTTTGTATTTTTTGGCTCAAAATTACCTTTTATACAAAGTTTGAGCGAAATTGGAGACATAAAATTACTTTCGATTTTTCGAATTTTTTCAAAGGGGGGGTCGGCCTCAGAAAATTAAAAAAATCGAGTAAACAGATTCGCTCCGATTTGGATGAAAATCATTTTCTAGAGTAATTTCAACCTGGAAAATACAAAAATCGTGTTCATTTGACGATTCGATGCTTAGTTTCAACAATATCGGCAAAAATTATACCATAAGGTCGATTTTCTCAGAAACTAATATTCGAATCATCAAATGAATACGAATTTTGTATTTTTTGGCTCAAAATTACCTTTTATACAAAGTTTGAGCGAAATTGGAGACATAAAATTACTTTCGATTTTTCGAATTTTTTCAAAGGGGGGGTCGGCCTCAGAAAATTAAAAAAATCGAGTAAACAGATTCGCTCCGATTTGGATGAAAATCATTTTCTAGAGTAATTTCAACCTGGAAAATACAAAAATCGTGTTCATTTGACGATTCGATGCTTAGTTTCAACAATATCGGCAAAAATTATACCATAAGGTCGATTTTCTCAGAAACTAATATTCGAATCATCAAATGAATACGAATTTTGTATTTTTTGGCTCAAAATTACCTTTTATACAAAGTTTGAGCGAAATTGGAGACATAAAATTACTTTCGATTTTTCGAATTTTTTCAAAGGGGGGGTCGGCCTCAGAAAATTAAAAAAATCGAGTAAACAGATTCGCTCCGATTTGGATGAAAATCATTTCTAGAGTAATTTCAACCTGGAAAATACAAAAATCGTGTTCATTTGACGATTCGATGCTTAGTTTCAACAATATCGGCAAAAATTATACCATAAGGTCGATTTTCTCAGAAACTAATATTCGAATCATCAAATGAATACGAATTTTGTATTTTTTGGCTCAAAATTACCTTTTATACAAAGTTTGAGCGAAATTGGAGACATAAAATTACTTTCGATTTTTCGAATTTTTTCAAAGGGGGGGTCGGCCTCAGAAAATTAAAAAAATCGAGTAAACAGATTCGCTCCGATTTGGATGAAAATCATTTTCTAGAGTAATTTCAACCTGGAAAATACAAAAATCGTGTTCATTTGACGATTCGATGCTTAGTTTCAACAATATCGGCAAAAATTATACCATAAGGTCGATTTTCTCAGAAACTAATATTCGAATCATCAAATGAATACGAATTTTGTATTTTTTGGCTCAAAATTACCTTTTATACAAAGTTTGAGCGAAATTGGAGACATAAAATTACTTTCGATTTTTCGAATTTTTTCAAAGGGGGGGTCGGCCTCAGAAAATTAAAAAAATCGAGTAAACAGATTCGCTCCGATTTGGATGAAAATCATTTTCTAGAGTAATTTCAACCTGGAAAATACAAAAATCGTGTTCATTTGACGATTCGATGCTTAGTTTCAACAATATCGGCAAAAATTATACCATAAGGTCGATTTTCTCAGAAACTAATATTCGAATCATCAAATGAATACGAATTTTGTATTTTTTGGCTCAAAATTACCTTTTATACAAAGTTTGAGCGAAATTGGAGACATAAAATTACTTTCGATTTTTCGAATTTTTTCAAAGGGGGGGTCGGCCTCAGAAAATTAAAAAAATCGAGTAAACAGATTCGCTCCGATTTGGATGAAAATCATTTTCTAGAGTAATTTCAACCTGGAAAATACAAAAATCGTGTTCATTTGACGATTCGATGCTTAGTTTCAACAATATCGGCAAAAATTATACCATAAGGTCGATTTTCTCAGAAACTAATATTCGAATCATCAAATGAATACGAATTTTGTATTTTTTGGCTCAAAATTACCTTTTATACAAAGTTTGAGCGAAATTGGAGACATAAAATTACTTTCGATTTTTCGAATTTTTTCAAAGGGGGGGTCGGCCTCAGAAAATTAAAAAAATCGAGTAAACAGATTCGCTCCGATTTGGATGAAAATCATTTTCTAGAGTAATTTCAACCTGGAAAATACAAAAATCGTGTTCATTTGACGATTCGATGCTTAGTTTCAACAATATCGGCAAAAATTATACCATAAGGTCGATTTTCTCAGAAACTAATATTCGAATCATCAAATGAATACGAATTTTGTATTTTTTGGCTCAAAATTACCTTTTATACAAAGTTTGAGCGAAATTGGAGACATAAAATTACTTTCGATTTTTCGAATTTTTTCAAAGGGGGGGTCGGCCTCAGAAAATTAAAAAAATCGAGTAAACAGATTCGCTCCGATTTGGATGAAAATCATTTTCTAGAGTAATTTCAACCTGGAAAATACAAAAATCGTGTTCATTTGACGATTCGATGCTTAGTTTCAACAATATCGGCAAAAATTATACCATAAGGTCGATTTTCTCAGAAACTAATATTCGAATCATCAAATGAATACGAATTTTGTATTTTTTGGCTCAAAATTACCTTTTATACAAAGTTTGAGCGAAATTGGAGACATAAAATTACTTTCGATTTTTCGAATTTTTTCAAAGGGGGGGTCGGCCTCAGAAAATTAAAAAAATCGAGTAAACAGATTCGCTCCGATTTGGATGAAAATCATTTTCTAGAGTAATTTCAACCTGGAAAATACAAAAATCGTGTTCATTTGACGATTCGATGCTTAGTTTCAACAATATCGGCAAAAATTATACCATAAGGTCGATTTTCTCAGAAACTAATATTCGAATCATCAAATGAATACGAATTTTGTATTTTTTGGCTCAAAATTACCTTTTATACAAAGTTTGAGCGAAATTGGAGACATAAAATTACTTTCGATTTTTCGAATTTTTTCAAAGGGGGGGTCGGCCTCAGAAAATTAAAAAAATCGAGTAAACAGATTCGCTCCGATTTGGATGAAAATCATTTTCTAGAGTAATTTCAACCTGGAAAATACAAAAATCGTGTTCATTTGACGATTCGATGCTTAGTTTCAACAATATCGGCAAAAATTATACCATAAGGTCGATTTTCTCAGAAACTAATATTCGAATCATCAAATGAATACGAATTTTGTATTTTTTGGCTCAAAATTACCTTTTATACAAAGTTTGAGCGAAATTGGAGACATAAAATTACTTTCGATTTTTCGAATTTTTTCAAAGGGGGGGTCGGCCTCAGAAAATTAAAAAAATCGAGTAAACAGATTCGCTCCGATTTGGATGAAAATCATTTTCTAGAGTAATTTCAACCTGGAAAATACAAAAATCGTGTTCATTTGACGATTCGATGCTTAGTTTCAACAATATCGGCAAAAATTATACCATAAGGTCGATTTTCTCAGAAACTAATATTCGAATCATCAAATGAATACGAATTTTGTATTTTTTGGCTCAAAATTACCTTTTATACAAAGTTTGAGCGAAATTGGAGACATAAAATTACTTTCGATTTTTCGAATTTTTTCAAAGGGGGGGTCGGCCTCAGAAAATTAAAAAAATCGAGTAAACAGATTCGCTCCGATTTGGATGAAAATCATTTTCTAGAGTAATTTCAACCTGGAAAATACAAAAATCGTGTTCATTTGACGATTCGATGCTTAGTTTCAACAATATCGGCAAAAATTATACCATAAGGTCGATTTTCTCAGAAACTAATATTCGAATCATCAAATGAATACGAATTTTGTATTTTTTGGCTCAAAATTACCTTTTATACAAAGTTTGAGCGAAATTGGAGACATAAAATTACTTTCGATTTTTCGAATTTTTTCAAAGGGGGGGTCGGCCTCAGAAAATTAAAAAAATCGAGTAAACAGATTCGCTCCGATTTGGATGAAAATCATTTTCTAGAGTAATTTCAACCTGGAAAATACAAAAATCGTGTTCATTTGACGATTCGATGCTTAGTTTCAACAATATCGGCAAAAATTATACCATAAGGTCGATTTTCTCAGAAACTAATATTCGAATCATCAAATGAATACGAATTTTGTATTTTTTGGCTCAAAATTACCTTTTATACAAAGTTTGAGCGAAATTGGAGACATAAAATTACTTTCGATTTTTCGAATTTTTTCAAAGGGGGGGTCGGCCTCAGAAAATTAAAAAAATCGAGTAAACAGATTCGCTCCGATTTGGATGAAAATCATTTTCTAGAGTAATTTCAACCTGGAAAATACAAAAATCGTGTTCATTTGACGATTCGATGCTTAGTTTCAACAATATCGGCAAAAATTATACCATAAGGTCGATTTTCTCAGAAACTAATATTCGAATCATCAAATGAATACGAATTTTGTATTTTTTGGCTCAAAATTACCTTTTATACAAAGTTTGAGCGAAATTGGAGACATAAAATTACTTTCGATTTTTCGAATTTTTTCAAAGGGGGGGTCGGCCTCAGAAAATTAAAAAAATCGAGTAAACAGATTCGCTCCGATTTGGATGAAAATCATTTTCTAGAGTAATTTCAACCTGGAAAATACAAAAATCGTGTTCATTTGACGATTCGATGCTTAGTTTCAACAATATCGGCAAAAATTATACCATAAGGTCGATTTTCTCAGAAACTAATATTCGAATCATCAAATGAATACGAATTTTGTATTTTTTGGCTCAAAATTACCTTTTATACAAAGTTTGAGCGAAATTGGAGACATAAAATTACTTTCGATTTTTCGAATTTTTTCAAAGGGGGGGTCGGCCTCAGAAAATTAAAAAAATCGAGTAAACAGATTCGCTCCGATTTGGATGAAAATCATTTTCTAGAGTAATTTCAACCTGGAAAATACAAAAATCGTGTTCATTTGACGATTCGATGCTTAGTTTCAACAATATCGGCAAAAATTATACCATAAGGTCGATTTTCTCAGAAACTAATATTCGAATCATCAAATGAATACGAATTTTGTATTTTTTGGCTCAAAATTACCTTTTATACAAAGTTTGAGCGAAATTGGAGACATAAAATTACTTTCGATTTTTCGAATTTTTTCAAAGGGGGGGTCGGCCTCAGAAAATTAAAAAAATCGAGTAAACAGATTCGCTCCGATTTGGATGAAAATCATTTTCTAGAGTAATTTCAACCTGGAAAATACAAAAATCGTGTTCATTTGACGATTCGATGCTTAGTTTCAACAATATCGGCAAAAATTATACCATAAGGTCGATTTTCTCAGAAACTAATATTCGAATCATCAAATGAATACGAATTTTGTATTTTTTGGCTCAAAATTACCTTTTATACAAAGTTTGAGCGAAATTGGAGACATAAAATTACTTTCGATTTTTCGAATTTTTTCAAAGGGGGGGTCGGCCTCAGAAAATTAAAAAAATCGAGTAAACAGATTCGCTCCGATTTGGATGAAAATCATTTTCTAGAGTAATTTCAACCTGGAAAATACAAAAATCGTGTTCATTTGACGATTCGATGCTTAGTTTCAACAATATCGGCAAAAATTATACCATAAGGTCGATTTTCTCAGAAACTAATATTCGAATCATCAAATGAATACGAATTTTGTATTTTTTGGCTCAAAATTACCTTTTATACAAAGTTTGAGCGAAATTGGAGACATAAAATTACTTTCGATTTTTCGAATTTTTTCAAAGGGGGGGTCGGCCTCAGAAAATTAAAAAAATCGAGTAAACAGATTCGCTCCGATTTGGATGAAAATCATTTTCTAGAGTAATTTCAACCTGGAAAATACAAAAATCGTGTTCATTTGACGATTCGATGCTTAGTTTCAACAATATCGGCAAAAATTATACCATAAGGTCGATTTTCTCAGAAACTAATATTCGAATCATCAAATGAATACGAATTTTGTATTTTTTGGCTCAAAATTACCTTTTATACAAAGTTTGAGCGAAATTGGAGACATAAAATTACTTTCGATTTTTCGAATTTTTTCAAAGGGGGGGTCGGCCTCAGAAAATTAAAAAAATCGAGTAAACAGATTCGCTCCGATTTGGATGAAAATCATTTTCTAGAGTAATTTCAACCTGGAAAATACAAAAATCGTGTTCATTTGACGATTCGATGCTTAGTTTCAACAATATCGGCAAAAATTATACCATAAGGTCGATTTTCTCAGAAACTAATATTCGAATCATCAAATGAATACGAATTTTGTATTTTTTGGCTCAAAATTACCTTTTATACAAAGTTTGAGCGAAATTGGAGACATAAAATTACTTTCGATTTTTCGAATTTTTTCAAAGGGGGGGTCGGCCTCAGAAAATTAAAAAAATCGAGTAAACAGATTCGCTCCGATTTGGATGAAAATCATTTTCTAGAGTAATTTCAACCTGGAAAATACAAAAATCGTGTTCATTTGACGATTCGATGCTTAGTTTCAACAATATCGGCAAAAATTATACCATAAGGTCGATTTTCTCAGAAACTAATATTCGAATCATCAAATGAATACGAATTTTGTATTTTTTGGCTCAAAATTACCTTTTATACAAAGTTTGAGCGAAATTGGAGACATAAAATTACTTTCGATTTTTCGAATTTTTTCAAAGGGGGGGTCGGCCTCAGAAAATTAAAAAAATCGAGTAAACAGATTCGCTCCGATTTGGATGAAAATCATTTTCTAGAGTAATTTCAACCTGGAAAATACAAAAATCGTGTTCATTTGACGATTCGATGCTTAGTTTCAACAATATCGGCAAAAATTATACCATAAGGTCGATTTTCTCAGAAACTAATATTCGAATCATCAAATGAATACGAATTTTGTATTTTTTGGCTCAAAATTACCTTTTATACAAAGTTTGAGCGAAATTGGAGACATAAAATTACTTTCGATTTTTCGAATTTTTTCAAAGGGGGGGTCGGCCTCAGAAAATTAAAAAAATCGAGTAAACAGATTCGCTCCGATTTGGATGAAAATCATTTTCTAGAGTAATTTCAACCTGGAAAATACAAAAATCGTGTTCATTTGACGATTCGATGCTTAGTTTCAACAATATCGGCAAAAATTATACCATAAGGTCGATTTTCTCAGAAACTAATATTCGAATCATCAAATGAATACGAATTTTGTATTTTTTGGCTCAAAATTACCTTTTATACAAAGTTTGAGCGAAATTGGAGACATAAAATTACTTTCGATTTTTCGAATTTTTTCAAAGGGGGGGTCGGCCTCAGAAAATTAAAAAAATCGAGTAAACAGATTCGCTCCGATTTGGATGAAAATCATTTTCTAGAGTAATTTCAACCTGGAAAATACAAAAATCGTGTTCATTTGACGATTCGATGCTTAGTTTCAACAATATCGGCAAAAATTATACCATAAGGTCGATTTTCTCAGAAACTAATATTCGAATCATCAAATGAATACGAATTTTGTATTTTTTGGCTCAAAATTACCTTTTATACAAAGTTTGAGCGAAATTGGAGACATAAAATTACTTTCGATTTTTCGAATTTTTTCAAAGGGGGGGTCGGCCTCAGAAAATTAAAAAAATCGAGTAAACAGATTCGCTCCGATTTGGATGAAAATCATTTTCTAGAGTAATTTCAACCTGGAAAATACAAAAATCGTGTTCATTTGACGATTCGATGCTTAGTTTCAACAATATCGGCAAAAATTATACCATAAGGTCGATTTTCTCAGAAACTAATATTCGAATCATCAAATGAATACGAATTTTGTATTTTTTGGCTCAAAATTACCTTTTATACAAAGTTTGAGCGAAATTGGAGACATAAAATTACTTTCGATTTTTCGAATTTTTTCAAAGGGGGGGTCGGCCTCAGAAAATTAAAAAAATCGAGTAAACAGATTCGCTCCGATTTGGATGAAAATCATTTTCTAGAGTAATTTCAACCTGGAAAATACAAAAATCGTGTTCATTTGACGATTCGATGCTTAGTTTCAACAATATCGGCAAAAATTATACCATAAGGTCGATTTTCTCAGAAACTAATATTCGAATCATCAAATGAATACGAATTTTGTATTTTTTGGCTCAAAATTACCTTTTATACAAAGTTTGAGCGAAATTGGAGACATAAAATTACTTTCGATTTTTCGAATTTTTTCAAAGGGGGGGTCGGCCTCAGAAAATTAAAAAAATCGAGTAAACAGATTCGCTCCGATTTGGATGAAAATCATTTTCTAGAGTAATTTCAACCTGGAAAATACAAAAATCGTGTTCATTTGACGATTCGATGCTTAGTTTCAACAATATCGGCAAAAATTATACCATAAGGTCGATTTTCTCAGAAACTAATATTCGAATCATCAAATGAATACGAATTTTGTATTTTTTGGCTCAAAATTACCTTTTATACAAAGTTTGAGCGAAATTGGAGACATAAAATTACTTTCGATTTTTCGAATTTTTTCAAAGGGGGGGTCGGCCTCAGAAAATTAAAAAAATCGAGTAAACAGATTCGCTCCGATTTGGATGAAAATCATTTTCTAGAGTAATTTCAACCTGGAAAATACAAAAATCGTGTTCATTTGACGATTCGATGCTTAGTTTCAACAATATCGGCAAAAATTATACCATAAGGTCGATTTTCTCAGAAACTAATATTCGAATCATCAAATGAATACGAATTTTGTATTTTTTGGCTCAAAATTACCTTTTATACAAAGTTTGAGCGAAATTGGAGACATAAAATTACTTTCGATTTTTCGAATTTTTTCAAAGGGGGGGTCGGCCTCAGAAAATTAAAAAAATCGAGTAAACAGATTCGCTCCGATTTGGATGAAAATCATTTTCTAGAGTAATTTCAACCTGGAAAATACAAAAATCGTGTTCATTTGACGATTCGATGCTTAGTTTCAACAATATCGGCAAAAATTATACCATAAGGTCGATTTTCTCAGAAACTAATATTCGAATCATCAAATGAATACGAATTTTGTATTTTTTGGCTCAAAATTACCTTTTATACAAAGTTTGAGCGAAATTGGAGACATAAAATTACTTTCGATTTTTCGAATTTTTTCAAAGGGGGGGTCGGCCTCAGAAAATTAAAAAAATCGAGTAAACAGATTCGCTCCGATTTGGATGAAAATCATTTTCTAGAGTAATTTCAACCTGGAAAATACAAAAATCGTGTTCATTTGACGATTCGATGCTTAGTTTCAACAATATCGGCAAAAATTATACCATAAGGTCGATTTTCTCAGAAACTAATATTCGAATCATCAAATGAATACGAATTTTGTATTTTTTGGCTCAAAATTACCTTTTATACAAAGTTTGAGCGAAATTGGAGACATAAAATTACTTTCGATTTTTCGAATTTTTTCAAAGGGGGGGTCGGCCTCAGAAAATTAAAAAAATCGAGTAAACAGATTCGCTCCGATTTGGATGAAAATCATTTTCTAGAGTAATTTCAACCTGGAAAATACAAAAATCGTGTTCATTTGACGATTCGATGCTTAGTTTCAACAATATCGGCAAAAATTATACCATAAGGTCGATTTTCTCAGAAACTAATATTCGAATCATCAAATGAATACGAATTTTGTATTTTTTGGCTCAAAATTACCTTTTATACAAAGTTTGAGCGAAATTGGAGACATAAAATTACTTTCGATTTTTCGAATTTTTTCAAAGGGGGGGTCGGCCTCAGAAAATTAAAAAAATCGAGTAAACAGATTCGCTCCGATTTGGATGAAAATCATTTTCTAGAGTAATTTCAACCTGGAAAATACAAAAATCGTGTTCATTTGACGATTCGATGCTTAGTTTCAACAATATCGGCAAAAATTATACCATAAGGTCGATTTTCTCAGAAACTAATATTCGAATCATCAAATGAATACGAATTTTGTATTTTTTGGCTCAAAATTACCTTTTATACAAAGTTTGAGCGAAATTGGAGACATAAAATTACTTTCGATTTTTCGAATTTTTTCAAAGGGGGGGTCGGCCTCAGAAAATTAAAAAAATCGAGTAAACAGATTCGCTCCGATTTGGATGAAAATCATTTTCTAGAGTAATTTCAACCTGGAAAATACAAAAATCGTGTTCATTTGACGATTCGATGCTTAGTTTCAACAATATCGGCAAAAATTATACCATAAGGTCGATTTTCTCAGAAACTAATATTCGAATCATCAAATGAATACGAATTTTGTATTTTTTGGCTCAAAATTACCTTTTATACAAAGTTTGAGCGAAATTGGAGACATAAAATTACTTTCGATTTTTCGAATTTTTTCAAAGGGGGGGTCGGCCTCAGAAAATTAAAAAAATCGAGTAAACAGATTCGCTCCGATTTGGATGAAAATCATTTTCTAGAGTAATTTCAACCTGGAAAATACAAAAATCGTGTTCATTTGACGATTCGATGCTTAGTTTCAACAATATCGGCAAAAATTATACCATAAGGTCGATTTTCTCAGAAACTAATATTCGAATCATCAAATGAATACGAATTTTGTATTTTTTGGCTCAAAATTACCTTTTATACAAAGTTTGAGCGAAATTGGAGACATAAAATTACTTTCGATTTTTCGAATTTTTTCAAAGGGGGGGTCGGCCTCAGAAAATTAAAAAAATCGAGTAAACAGATTCGCTCCGATTTGGATGAAAATCATTTTCTAGAGTAATTTCAACCTGGAAAATACAAAAATCGTGTTCATTTGACGATTCGATGCTTAGTTTCAACAATATCGGCAAAAATTATACCATAAGGTCGATTTTCTCAGAAACTAATATTCGAATCATCAAATGAATACGAATTTTGTATTTTTTGGCTCAAAATTACCTTTTATACAAAGTTTGAGCGAAATTGGAGACATAAAATTACTTTCGATTTTTCGAATTTTTTCAAAGGGGGGGTCGGCCTCAGAAAATTAAAAAAATCGAGTAAACAGATTCGCTCCGATTTGGATGAAAATCATTTTCTAGAGTAATTTCAACCTGGAAAATACAAAAATCGTGTTCATTTGACGATTCGATGCTTAGTTTCAACAATATCGGCAAAAATTATACCATAAGGTCGATTTTCTCAGAAACTAATATTCGAATCATCAAATGAATACGAATTTTGTATTTTTTGGCTCAAAATTACCTTTTATACAAAGTTTGAGCGAAATTGGAGACATAAAATTACTTTCGATTTTTCGAATTTTTTCAAAGGGGGGGTCGGCCTCAGAAAATTAAAAAAATCGAGTAAACAGATTCGCTCCGATTTGGATGAAAATCATTTTCTAGAGTAATTTCAACCTGGAAAATACAAAAATCGTGTTCATTTGACGATTCGATGCTTAGTTTCAACAATATCGGCAAAAATTATACCATAAGGTCGATTTTCTCAGAAACTAATATTCGAATCATCAAATGAATACGAATTTTGTATTTTTTGGCTCAAAATTACCTTTTATACAAAGTTTGAGCGAAATTGGAGACATAAAATTACTTTCGATTTTTCGAATTTTTTCAAAGGGGGGGTCGGCCTCAGAAAATTAAAAAAATCGAGTAAACAGATTCGCTCCGATTTGGATGAAAATCATTTTCTAGAGTAATTTCAACCTGGAAAATACAAAAATCGTGTTCATTTGACGATTCGATGCTTAGTTTCAACAATATCGGCAAAAATTATACCATAAGGTCGATTTTCTCAGAAACTAATATTCGAATCATCAAATGAATACGAATTTTGTATTTTTTGGCTCAAAATTACCTTTTATACAAAGTTTGAGCGAAATTGGAGACATAAAATTACTTTCGATTTTTCGAATTTTTTCAAAGGGGGGGTCGGCCTCAGAAAATTAAAAAAATCGAGTAAACAGATTCGCTCCGATTTGGATGAAAATCATTTTCTAGAGTAATTTCAACCTGGAAAATACAAAAATCGTGTTCATTTGACGATTCGATGCTTAGTTTCAACAATATCGGCAAAAATTATACCATAAGGTCGATTTTCTCAGAAACTAATATTCGAATCATCAAATGAATACGAATTTTGTATTTTTTGGCTCAAAATTACCTTTTATACAAAGTTTGAGCGAAATTGGAGACATAAAATTACTTTCGATTTTTCGAATTTTTTCAAAGGGGGGGTCGGCCTCAGAAAATTAAAAAAATCGAGTAAACAGATTCGCTCCGATTTGGATGAAAATCATTTTCTAGAGTAATTTCAACCTGGAAAATACAAAAATCGTGTTCATTTGACGATTCGATGCTTAGTTTCAACAATATCGGCAAAAATTATACCATAAGGTCGATTTTCTCAGAAACTAATATTCGAATCATCAAATGAATACGAATTTTGTATTTTTTGGCTCAAAATTACCTTTTATACAAAGTTTGAGCGAAATTGGAGACATAAAATTACTTTCGATTTTTCGAATTTTTTCAAAGGGGGGGTCGGCCTCAGAAAATTAAAAAAATCGAGTAAACAGATTCGCTCCGATTTGGATGAAAATCATTTTCTAGAGTAATTTCAACCTGGAAAATACAAAAATCGTGTTCATTTGACGATTCGATGCTTAGTTTCAACAATATCGGCAAAAATTATACCATAAGGTCGATTTTCTCAGAAACTAATATTCGAATCATCAAATGAATACGAATTTTGTATTTTTTGGCTCAAAATTACCTTTTATACAAAGTTTGAGCGAAATTGGAGACATAAAATTACTTTCGATTTTTCGAATTTTTTCAAAGGGGGGGTCGGCCTCAGAAAATTAAAAAAATCGAGTAAACAGATTCGCTCCGATTTGGATGAAAATCATTTTCTAGAGTAATTTCAACCTGGAAAATACAAAAATCGTGTTCATTTGACGATTCGATGCTTAGTTTCAACAATATCGGCAAAAATTATACCATAAGGTCGATTTTCTCAGAAACTAATATTCGAATCATCAAATGAATACGAATTTTGTATTTTTTGGCTCAAAATTACCTTTTATACAAAGTTTGAGCGAAATTGGAGACATAAAATTACTTTCGATTTTTCGAATTTTTTCAAAGGGGGGGTCGGCCTCAGAAAATTAAAAAAATCGAGTAAACAGATTCGCTCCGATTTGGATGAAAATCATTTTCTAGAGTAATTTCAACCTGGAAAATACAAAAATCGTGTTCATTTGACGATTCGATGCTTAGTTTCAACAATATCGGCAAAAATTATACCATAAGGTCGATTTTCTCAGAAACTAATATTCGAATCATCAAATGAATACGAATTTTGTATTTTTTGGCTCAAAATTACCTTTTATACAAAGTTTGAGCGAAATTGGAGACATAAAATTACTTTCGATTTTTCGAATTTTTTCAAAGGGGGGGTCGGCCTCAGAAAATTAAAAAAATCGAGTAAACAGATTCGCTCCGATTTGGATGAAAATCATTTTCTAGAGTAATTTCAACCTGGAAAATACAAAAATCGTGTTCATTTGACGATTCGATGCTTAGTTTCAACAATATCGACAAAAATTATACCATAAGGTCGATTTTCTCAGAAACTAATATTCGAATCATCAAATGAATACGAATTTTGTATTTTTTGGCTCAAAATTACCTTTTATACAAAGTTTGAGCGAAATTGGAGACATAAAATTACTTTCGATTTTTCGAATTTTTTCAAAGGGGGGGTCGGCCTCAGAAAATTAAAAAAATCGAGTAAACAGATTCGCTCCGATTTGGATGAAAATCATTTTCTAGAGTAATTTCAACCTGGAAAATACAAAAATCGTGTTCATTTGACGATTCGATGCTTAGTTTCAACAATATCGGCAAAAATTATACCATAAGGTCGATTTTCTCAGAAACTAATATTCGAATCATCAAATGAATACGAATTTTGTATTTTTTGGCTCAAAATTACCTTTTATACAAAGTTTGAGCGAAATTGGAGACATAAAATTACTTTCGATTTTTCGAATTTTTTCAAAGGGGGGGTCGGCCTCAGAAAATTAAAAAAATCGAGTAAACAGATTCGCTCCGATTTGGATGAAAATCATTTTCTAGAGTAATTTCAACCTGGAAAATACAAAAATCGTGTTCATTTGACGATTCGATGCTTAGTTTCAACAATATCGGCAAAAATTATACCATAAGGTCGATTTTCTCAGAAACTAATATTCGAATCATCAAATGAATACGAATTTTGTATTTTTTGGCTCAAAATTACCTTTTATACAAAGTTTGAGCGAAATTGGAGACATAAAATTACTTTCGATTTTTCGAATTTTTTCAAAGGGGGGGTCGGCCTCAGAAAATTAAAAAAATCGAGTAAACAGATTCGCTCCGATTTGGATGAAAATCATTTTCTAGAGTAATTTCAACCTGGAAAATACAAAAATCGTGTTCATTTGACGATTCGATGCTTAGTTTCAACAATATCGGCAAAAATTATACCATAAGGTCGATTTTCTCAGAAACTAATATTCGAATCATCAAATGAATACGAATTTTGTATTTTTTGGCTCAAAATTACCTTTTATACAAAGTTTGAGCGAAATTGGAGACATAAAATTACTTTCGATTTTTCGAATTTTTTCAAAGGGGGGGTCGGCCTCAGAAAATTAAAAAAATCGAGTAAACAGATTCGCTCCGATTTGGATGAAAATCATTTTCTAGAGTAATTTCAACCTGGAAAATACAAAAATCGTGTTCATTTGACGATTCGATGCTTAGTTTCAACAATATCGGCAAAAATTATACCATAAGGTCGATTTTCTCAGAAACTAATATTCGAATCATCAAATGAATACGAATTTTGTATTTTTTGGCTCAAAATTACCTTTTATACAAAGTTTGAGCGAAATTGGAGACATAAAATTACTTTCGATTTTTCGAATTTTTTCAAAGGGGGGGTCGGCCTCAGAAAATTAAAAAAATCGAGTAAACAGATTCGCTCCGATTTGGATGAAAATCATTTTCTAGAGTAATTTCAACCTGGAAAATACAAAAATCGTGTTCATTTGACGATTCGATGCTTAGTTTCAACAATATCGGCAAAAATTATACCATAAGGTCGATTTTCTCAGAAACTAATATTCGAATCATCAAATGAATACGAATTTTGTATTTTTTGGCTCAAAATTACCTTTTATACAAAGTTTGAGCGAAATTGGAGACATAAAATTACTTTCGATTTTTCGAATTTTTTCAAAGGGGGGGTCGGCCTCAGAAAATTAAAAAAATCGAGTAAACAGATTCGCTCCGATTTGGATGAAAATCATTTTCTAGAGTAATTTCAACCTGGAAAATACAAAAATCGTGTTCATTTGACGATTCGATGCTTAGTTTCAACAATATCGGCAAAAATTATACCATAAGGTCGATTTTCTCAGAAACTAATATTCGAATCATCAAATGAATACGAATTTTGTATTTTTTGGCTCAAAATTACCTTTTATACAAAGTTTGAGCGAAATTGGAGACATAAAATTACTTTCGATTTTTCGAATTTTTTCAAAGGGGGGGTCGGCCTCAGAAAATTAAAAAAATCGAGTAAACAGATTCGCTCCGATTTGGATGAAAATCATTTTCTAGAGTAATTTCAACCTGGAAAATTCAAAAATCTTGTTCATTTGACGAAAACCGTATTTTGAGTCAAATGTAGTGTCAGTCACATACGGATGGAATCACCCACAAAAATGAATTGAATATAATTTTAAATTTATATAGATAGGGAAACAAATTTTCAACGGAAAACAAATAAACAACAAGTATGTTTTTAATAAAAAACAAACCCACGGGATAAAAAGAAATGAATAATAATAATAATAATAATAGCTAGCTCGGCCCGTGGGGAATTCCACCCTCGTAGTTTTCATAATCAGTGGCTACCCTGTACTTATGGCTTAAAACAACAAACAACAAAGTTCGTAGAAAATTGGTGAAATAATTCAAAAAATCTTAAAATATTATTAGGTGAACATGTATTAAAAATAGTAATTATATGTCTAGAGTATTAGGAGAGCATCTGGACCGAAAAAAACTTGCTAGAGTAATAATATATGGTTATTTTAGATGAGGTTGGGTAAATGGGTGTGAGGTGATTGTGGGTGGGTTTGTAACCACGTTCCACGTTTGGTTATGTAATGTAATAAATATTTATTTTAATACATAAATAATTTTATATTCATTTACTATGAGACAATAAACAAAGGCAGTAAACCATAACCATGGAGCAACCATGGAGCCAAGCGAGCCAAACCAATTATTTAATAATGCACCAAATAAATATGCATTAAACACAAGTCATGTTGAGTATGACGTTTAGGATTCATATCATTAGCTTTCTTACGTATTCTTCAAAACATTTTTAAAAGTTTATTTAGCAGCTTCTCTCCAATAGTATAGTGTTTATGGGATTCGAACCGACCACTCTCGGAATACGAATCTCTCGTGCTAAAATCAATAAAATTTCATAAAAAATATTTCTCATCTGCAGCGAAAAACTGACATCACAGCTGAAAAGAATGACCCAAAATTAGTGGGTTTCAAAAAAAATTCCAATAAGATCGGATCAAAATTGTCTGTGTTATTTAAAAAATAAAATTTTTGAACTTGATGACGTCATCAAAATTCAAAATATTTAATTTTGCTCTATTACTTCGAAATTTTATCCAATTTTGATAAACAAAGTATGTAATCCTACTAAATTTGGGCCATATTTTTCAAATTTATGATCAAAATTAACCTAGCTCTATTAGATTTCAAGAATGTGGAGGTCTGGTCCCGGAATTAAGCACATAAGCACATAAGTGACAACTAGCGAAAAACTGACATCACAGCTGAAAAGAATGACCCAAAATTAGTGGGTTTCAAAAAAAATTCCATGAAGATCGGATCAAAATTGCCTGTGTTATTAAAAAAATCGAATTTTTAAACTTGATGACGTCATCAAAATTCAAAATATTTAATTTTGCTCTATTACTTCGAAATTTTATCCAATTTTGATAAACAAAGTATGTAATTCTACTAAATTTGGGTCATTTTTTTCAAATTTATGATCAAAATTAACCTAGCTCTATTAGGTTTCAAGAATGTGGAGGTCTGGTCCCGGAATTAAGCACATAAGTGATAACTATGGTTATCAGATGGATGAAGATCGATCTTATACCGTCTTCTTAGACCATATAGATATTATAATTTTTAATTTCAATTTTCAAGATCAAAATCAATAATTACTACCCTCTATAAAGACATTTCAAGGAAGACATGACTTTTATTTGGTAATTTGCCAATTAACTAAATATTTTCAACAAATACTCACTTTTTTTTTAAATCGTAGAATAGTTAGAAAGTTTTTCAACTATTTTGTCATCGGGTGTTAAAATAAAAACTATATATGAACACACATATTCAGTTCAGCTAACGAAGCAAAACCCCCCACACTGTTTTATAACACCACCGAGTTTTCAATGAAAATTTGGGACGAATGCAACGGTGGATAATCCATAAGGCAAAGTAGACACGTGGCTACAGCCCGTTCATATTGACTTTTATACAGTTATTCAAGTGTATAATAGGTTTATTCATTTAATTTCAACAGAAAAGGAAACATTTTAATAAAATTGAACAGTAAAGCTTGGAAGTTTCAGTCAAAGAATTGAGGATTCGGAAGAGACAGTTATTTCGTTACCAATAGATGTCAGGAAGAATCATATTTTGCAGACAATATTTCAGTTTTTCCTGAAACTTGGAAGCGGTTCGAACAGTTCATGAAAATTAGTAAGAAAGGGGTTTTTGAGGTGCAAAATGGACAATGCTAGGTGTCATTTTTAGAAAACGTCGTTTTATCTGTGTTTTCAGGTAAAACTGAAACATTGACTGCAAAATATGACTCTTCTTAACATCTATTGGCGACGAAATATTCAAATTGGTATTTATGTGGAGACATTTTAAATCGTTCTTATATTTAGGATAAAATTTGTGGTTTTTAACTCAAAAAACGCTCAGTTAAACTGGGTCTTCCAAGTACTAATCATTTATTGACACACAAATTTTCAACTTTCGTTTTGGTATCATCTTAATTTGAATGAATTGAATAGATTTATCAGCCAGAAAGTGGTTGATGTGAAGTCTAAATAGCATACCCCTCATCATAGCTTGTACAGTTTTTAGTTTATGCTTGTAAATACAACATGAAAAACAACTTAATATTATTTGAAAAACCGTTCATTCAATAACAAACAATAGAATTAAAAAAATAAACATACGTTCAATAAATAATGGTATGGATGGCATGGTGTGACGGAGTCTATTGAAACATTAACTGATATTGTTGTCTACTCTACACTCTACAGAGTTCTATACATTCAATGCAATACAATAAGTATTGATTGTACATCGAATTTAATCGATATCAACCACTAGTCTAGTCGACAAATTTAAATTGATGAGATAATACTCGTAGGTGTAAAAATAACTCTAAAAAAAGATCTTTTTGCGTCATTTTTAGATAACGAGTATCTCACACTAAATAATTTTTAAGATATTAAATATTAATTTAATAATTTGACAAAATATATTGATACTTAACAAGATCACGTCAAAAGAGTTTAAAAAATCATAATACTTTGTTTATAATAATTTTTTTTTAAGATACCAAAAAAAAAAAGTTTTTTTTATGCATTTTCTAGACATCTACCACAAAAGCTACCACACGTATTTTTAAGACCATTATTTCTATATTTCACTATAATTTGAATTTGCCGACCAGACTACACATCTAGGAATTAGAATTGAATTGAAATGGTTTCGAATACAAACTACATAACATAATACCAAAATTTATTTTTTTTTAACAAGAGTACGTTATCAGCAGCACACTATGAACCATCATGGACCATGGACACAGATATTGGCATAGACATCAACATGGACATGACTAAACTATTTCAATTGTCATCAAAGATTTTAGATATATTAACTTCCATAATATTGGCAAAATCATTTTGGTAAAACTTTATGATAAATGATTTATTTAACAAAATACAAATGTGACTGACACTGCATGCAAAAGGAAGTCACTTTCGAGAGGATTATAAAACTTCGAATATCTTTCTCAGCTGCATTTAATATTTTAAATTGTATGTGGGACCAAATCACATTAATGAAAACTTAACATTTACGAGGAAAAAATATTAATTAAGTCCTTAAGATAATGAGTTAAGTTAAAAGTATTACGATTATGGAATACCCAACACATCAGGGATTCGCTAGAATGTTTTTCCAGTATTTTAAAATAAAATAGTAGATTACAGGAGTATATTATTATGGAAGTAATAAGAGTGCAGTCTTTTTGTTTTGTGAATATAATCCGCAGAAAACAATTATCGTATACATTTGACCAGTAATTATTTTGAATGGCTGCAAGCATTGCATTCACCTTCAAAGAGCTTTTATAAGATGTGACATTACATTAGGTTTTATTTTTAATTAACTAATCTAGTTAGTTAGTTAGTGGTCGGTCAGTAGCGTCAGTGAAACAATGTTAAAGACAAACGATAATTAAAAATTGTTAAACGATATTTATGATATCCCTGAAGCCATTACACCAATTAAAACTGGAAATGGTGTTACGACTGTCTGTTAGTTACCTGTACTCAATCACTATTCTAAAATATATCGATACACTGATTAAATAAACTAGAAAATCTATATAATGTAGGCGCTGAGTGGGTTTCGTATGCATTTCCAGGTTCTACAGATCAAAGAAAGTATTTTGACATATTAATTCATCGCTCAGAGTGGGAGAAAACTTGTTATAAACAAATTAATATGGTCATAGCTTCTAAACTATTAAAAATTTTATTACATAGAACAGACTGAAAACTCTCTACATTTGCTTAATAGGAGGTTCTTTCGACAGGAAGTTCAGAAAACTTTCAATAACGTGGCTCGAATTCGAGACTCAAAAGGATGGCGTGTTCTTCGTTATTTATTATCGAGAAGATTTATTAACGCATTAATTCACTTCCAGAAATGTACATAAATTGTTTTACTTTCACATTAACTAACCTCAACCAAAAAAAAATTGATGGTTTCTTGTAAAATAAGGTTTGTTAAAGGGTTTTTTGATAAATAATAATAATAAATGAACCTCAAAACAAAACCTAATTGAGTTGATTTTCATTGATAGGTACATCATGATCAGATCAGCTAAACTCATTATAACAACTATATTGATTGTGTTTTAGTTTGGTTTAAAACCACATCAAAGCTTTACTAGAAAACTTATATAATACATGTGTGGGAGACATGAGGGAGGGTAGGTAACATTCAAATACAAATGTTTTATCAACAAAACCATTATTGGACTTGGTAGCTACATACATGATTGTTGTTTCTGTGTTCGTTTCAAAACCTTCTGCACAGAACATTTTTAGGTACACGCCTTTGATATGTTCAACATAGAAGGTACAAATATTATTATAGTCTATGTACGAAATTTTTATGCATTTCGATATTTCGATATAATTACAGTTTTGGAATGTTTCTTATCGCACGTTATAATTTGTTTGCTGGTTGGGAGGTAAAACCAAAAAAATATGCAACAAATTTAAAACTACCATAAAATGGGACGATGTGTTCCCTAGGAAACTTAAACTTTTTTAATCGATTCAGCTTCGATTCGGCAAAAAAATCAAAGCAAATCTGAATAAAAAAAGTAAGCGCTTTATTTATAGTTTACAAAGATACGATAGGAACATAGTTCCGACCGGGTGTCCCACGATACTTCTTTGACTCTCGATATGTCTTACTATCTTAAAATTGATATTATTTTGACTAAATTATGTTTAAGAGAAAATATCGAATATTATGAAATATTACACATAAAATTGAGTGATTTTTCTTATACTCGTCTAAACTAAAGATATAAAAGTTTTTTAAACTTTTTTACATAAAAATTATATTTTGATAAATAAACTTTCTTTTAAAGTTCGCACATCCGCTTCAAAGTTCAATCACTGGATATAATTTTTAAACTCTCTCTAGTTTTGAAATAAAATGTATATTATTCAGTGATTATCGTTTAAGGTTTTTAGCGGTAGATAAGCGTAGAACTTTCGAGAGAAAAACCCTTATCATAATCATTAAAGATATATTTTTGATTATATGTAGATAGATGTTTTTTTTTTTGCCGATAAAACATATTTCGTTTTTGTAGATGTAAAAAATAGGATTAGAAACAAACGGGAAATTGAACTGTTATATCAGAACGAATGGAAATTTTAATTTTCAAAGATGGGGGATTCTTTTACGTGGTAAATTTTTAATTGCTCGGTAAACTTAAAAATTTGAGTATTCCTTTAGAGCGATGTTTGACTTCTAATAAGTAATTATGAATAGCGGATCGAAATAATCAGTTCCGTTTTCCAATACCGTTAAAAACTATAATTTACAAGTTGTTGGAAAATTGACTTGCTAGCGAATTTGGAAAAAAGTTCTTCAAATGTTCATCGTCTTATTTTAAAAAGGTATTCGGCATTACCTTGAAAACCGTCTCTCAATTTTTATTCTTTCTGGAATGATTATCAACTACAACGAGTGAACCTAGACTTAAAAAGGGACACTTGATATTGATCAAAAACTGATTGAAAAGTTTGGGATATGAATATGTTTTCAATATTCTTTCTGATACTTCTTTCTAGAACATCGTGAATATTTAACAGAAAGTTTTTTTTTCTAGTGATTCGTTTTTCAATAAATACAATTTTCTAGAATTTATTCAACTAAAAAAAAAAAACCTATCAATTCTTATTTAAAAAATAGTAATATTTTCACACGACCTCCGTATGTTCGAATATAAGAACTTTTAGTTTGTAAGGAATTTTTTTATTTTGTTCAAATCTTAAATCTAGAAGTAGGAATGTTTTTTGAGGTCTTCCCTTTAATTTGAGATCTTGGCATAAATTGAAAGCTCAGTCATCAAAACTCAAGATTTCTATATTGGTATGAGATAAATGTGTATGGTTATACAGACTCCATTACATTCTATGTGTGGAGGCTAAAAGTAAATAATATGCTCGATAAGTAATAAATTCGTCATTTCCTCTCATCACAAAAAAAGTTTAAGTGAAATTGTATTTATTGCGTGTAATGCGTGTCTATATCAATATAATATAAAATTGAACCAAATGTTGTGTAAAAATCCCGTTCTTCCTACAGGAATACTCACTATCTTATATATTTCTTATTAAATATTTCGTTTTTAAGGCTTCAAAAGGTCTTTTTAAAATAATTACAAAACGTCAAAGGTATATTCTTCGGTTTTATTAAATATATTAAAAAGAATGTATTTTACTTTGAGGTTTATTCGTAATTACTCACAGTAAAGAAAATGTAACTAGACTAGTCATATGACAGCCGAACCACTTTAATACCATGATATTGGTTATTGACTATGTAACTGCGCCCTTATTCACTGAGCTAGCTATAAGCTTTGTGCTTTGTGTTTACATTTATTAACCTGTAATTTTAATGTTTGTTCCAGACAAACTCAACCCATCTGATAACATTTATTTGAATATGTTAAAAGTTTTGTTTTTATTTTTTTCTGACACATACAACATGTCATGTTGTGGCATGACTATCATGACAAACAACATGACAACTACATAATGACTATGGAAGGCAGACATGATTTGATGGAAGTTGTACATCATGAATGAAATTATAAATTTAACTCTTACAAATATTGTGTCATATTTATGACAAACTATAATGCAATGTAAAATTAAAACAAGTGAAAACAAACACTTGACTGAGTTAATTGTTGAAATACCATGCATAGACAGTGTTGATTTCTTTATCACATAACACATACATACATGTGACACATACATAACTGATAATCAAGTATAGTACATATTAAAAAATTTCCGCCTAATTAGCGCCCTCACGGGTAAACAGTGATGTTTACGAAAAAATGTTTCAAGCAAAAGTTGTTTAATTTTTGATAAGGAACATTTTTTACATTTAAACTTTTGTTCTATCTCTAACGGTTTACAAGATGGGTCATACGGACAAAAGACCCAATTGACCTATGATGCTCATTTACGAACTTGACCTCACTTTTTACGTCCTGAGTACGCTGTAAAAATTTCAACTCGATATCTTTTTTCATTTTTGAGTTATCGTGTCCACAGACGGACGGACAGACAGACGGACAACCAGAAATGGACTGATTAGGTGATTTTATGCAGACCTATGACAAAATTTTTTTCCTAGCATCATTATTTTTAAGCGTTACAAACTTGGGACTAAACTTAATATACTATGTATATTTCATATATACAAAGTATAATAATACATCATGCTATTAAAATAAATACTAGCTAGACCCCCTTACAAAATCGATAAAACTCAGTATATAAGATAGTTTTGACAAAAAAAATTACAAAAATCGGGTGCATTTGTTGACTGGTCGAATATTTTTTGAGATACGGCCCAAAATCGATCCAAATATTGCGATATCTCAGAAACTCTGCATCCAATCAGTAAATTAACCTGATTTTTAAACTTTTTGGATCAAAATTACCCCATCCACTGAGTTAGAGTAATAAATAATACATATTTGAATGGATTTCTGAAAACAAAGTTTAAAGCTATCATAATATTGTTAGAGAACTATCTAAAGATTCTAAAAATTTTTTTTAGCTTATTCGCATACTCTATATAAGGTTTCTTGTTCGTTTGAGTGACCACCCTGTATTATATTTAAAAAGATAAACAGCTTGTTTTATCAAACTATTAATAACAATAATATTTTCAATTTATTATTTTTTTTATTTATTTAATATTTTATTTTGTACAAGTTAAATAAATATTTTTCAAATTTAATTAAAAGATCATAATTTAAATATATTTGTTTTTAATCTTTTTTAATTGTTTGTTCGTCTGTCTATTGTACTTCACTGGTCTTTAAAATGTATATTTATAACAAAAGCTCAAGCTCATTGCTATTACATTGTTTTAAAAATAATGAGCTTTTATGACATCTTAACAAAATATTTCATAAATTTAAATTCACAAAATTATTATTGTTATGATTTTTTGTATACAAAAATTTTAAACTTAAGGTAGTTGCCGCAAAAGTCTAATTAAACTCGCTTAGAGAGCTTTACCCTCACAGACTTCAGGGCTAAAAATTTTGTAATCAATTTATTCACGGATACAAATGGACAGACAGACAGACAGACAGATAGACGTACTTAACAAATAAATGTACTTAAATAAATTGAAAACACAATAAGAGTGGATGAGAATGTTTAACAGGAAAATAAATAACAAAGTGAGTGGAAAATGTAGAAAACTAATTATTTTTCACAATGCAAAGAAAGATCATCATCACTGTATACCTATAGGTATACCTGTATCGAAAATAAATCGAATTCTTTCATTTTCTACCTTAGAATGTGTGAATTGTTTATAAATACAACCAGAATTTGTTTCAAACTCTAATGCCTAGCAAAAATTTTTTCAGATTTTTGGGAATGAGTTTAAAAACGGAAAATACAAGCAATATTAACAGGCAAAATGGAGAATCTATGTTTTAAAATAATTTAGTAATAATTAAATAGCTGAATGAGTTTTGATAGGAAAATGAGTTTTCCAGGTAAATGCATTTTACATATTTAAAAATATGAACGAAAAATTATGTTCTGTCAAGCGTTATGATTTGTTTGACGTCATATACGAATACGGACAGGCAAGCTAGCTTCTTTTTAGTCTTTTGGTAGGCTTTTACTAAGAGAATATGTGGTTAAAATTTGTGGATATCCATGCAAATTAAAAAAATCATCATTGAAAAAATTTATTTATATTAACTTGCGCATGACTGCTCAAAGGTTCTAACCATAATTATAAAATGATTTTCTTTTAATATTCAAATTTTTCATTTTTATTCTTTTTAAAAAATTAATAAACAAATATTATTTATTGAAAAAACAATTTATTCTTGCTTGATTGAAAATCTAAATATTTTCAGTTGAGCGATTCATTTCATTAAAATTTTTGGTGTCCTGTTTAAAAATTAAATCTAGAAAATTCAACATGGTGGAAAAAAATTTTTATTTTACATAATTCAATACTTTTATTGAATTATTTATAGTTGAAGCAAGCATTTCATATGAATACGATCCTTTATTAACTTCCCAGAGTTTTCCGGGGTGTTCTCCAGAGTTTTTCAGTTAATTTGACTTTATTTCGAGTCTACTGGTAAAAATCGCCATTAAAAAGACGGGTTAAAAAAAACATAAGAATAATATTTTTATTCGATTTGATAACTTTCTCAATAAAAATACTTTAAGTAATGTCATTAAAAAAAATATTTGTAAATAAATCATAATCATAATTATATAAGAAAGCCATCAGAAATGGATAAAGGACAGTTATTATTGTTTTGTTTAGACTTCATCCTTATAGTCCAGTCAATCATTCCAGTCAGTCAGTCTGGGTCTGTCCTTTTATGAGAGTTTAACAACAAGAATGTGTTTATTGTTTATACCTTATATACGTCATCAACTTGTTGGATAAACTAAAGTGTCTGCAATCATAAACAATTATTATTACAAATTTATTATCAAATAATATTACATACGTTTCCAAAACTTCACACTACATTCATATAAGTCCTCCAGTTTGTGACAGTAAAACTGCACTGCACACGGATTTCGAATATGAATCAATACTATAAAAATGTGGACTAGTTGCGCTAAGGTTTATTAAAAATATTTTGCAAGGGGAAAAACAGTGTGACAGACCTTTCTGCCACGATAAGAATTGTCACACCAAATTTTCCTGAAAATAGATAAAATTTGTAATAAAATGTCTCTTACAAATTCATCTCAATAAAAGTGCAAAATACTTGCAATTATTAAAAATATTAAAAATATTTCTAGCAGGATAAATCCTGACTCACCTTGTCCATATTGTACCAATCGTTAAATAGTCTTGATTCATATGCGAAATTTCGAAATCGATGTAAGTGCAGTTTTACTGTTACAAGCTCCTCGCTTTTCCCATTAGAGCATTATACAGACGAAAGTGAGATATTAAATAAAAAAATAAATAAATAAAAACACATTTGTAGCTTTTAGTGTATAAAATTAATTTCACTAATAGCTTAGCTTAGCTTAATACCAATAACTTTATGTTGATGGCTACGAATGGCTCTTAAAACGATCATAATTGTTTTTATTAATAAATGTAGGTATAAAACAATTAGTCCATGCGCGCACCCAACAATATCTTGTGCGAATTAGAAAGAGAGGAAGCTTACGCGAAATAAACTTTGATATGTGGCTTAACAAATTTTGGTGTAGTTCAAAAGCTCTCATGAAAGATACCAGAGGGAAAATTTGATGGACACCCGTTTTGTTGAATGGTCTTCATATTTTAAAAGTTATTAAATTATTATTTTCCATGCCTTCTGAAAAAAAATCCCGATTTTGTAACATTTTCCAAATAAAAATTGCGAAACACAACAAGCTCTCAAAACCGTACTGACATATACGTTAAAATGCCAACATTTTGTGCTCAAACAAGAGCTCCTGTACTAAAAATTTTTGGATACCTTTTACAGATATTTATTTTCTAGCATCGTTAAAACTTTTATGAATGTGATATTAAAAATTATTATTTATTACATTTTATTAATTCGTTAAAGTGTTCTTTTGTGTGATTTTAGTCTATATCATAATTATCATAAAAATATTATTATTTATTCTATGTTTGGACCACAAACGACCTAAACCATTCACAGGAACCATTCCCGTTGGATTAACGGTATACTATTAAAACATTGATGCCCATTAATTAATTAATATTTAGGTACAAAATTAAAATTTAATGCAATGAATATAAATATTAAATTGAATATTGCAGAGAGAAACCATTCATTTTAATATGTTTATAATCATTTTAGTACAACAGGTTATGGGCCCAGGTGTATGGTACTCATGGTTTGAGTAATTTTTGGTTTTTGTTTTTGTATCCATTATAAATAATGGTACACAGATTATGGTTTTATTTTTTTTTTTAAAACCACTCTAAAAGTTTTATTTTATATGAAAATGTTTTTAATATGTTTTTTTAATGTGTACTATTTTTGGTCTAGAATCAGGTTAAATGACACAAATTTTTATGGTAGAAAATTATTTTCTTTCATCCGGAAAATAGAAAATTCTTAAGCTAGAACTATCAGAGGAAAACATTCACAAAAAAAAGAAAATCTGAAAATTATTCCACAAAAATTTGTATCCACAGTCTTCATCTTTTTGGGATAAATTATGGGATAAATTTTCTTTTTACTACGGTATAAACTCCGACAATTTCCCGTGCAGGATTAGTATGAGCCAATATTTGTATAAAAAGTTGACGTTTTAACATCTTTACTTTGAGAAAAAAAATTTTTGTACCAAAAAAGTGCTGTAGCTTGGGGAGTTATAGATTCACACAGCTTAGATTGCACTAAAATTATAGCAAATTTAGTTTCTTTTTCCAGTTTTTGCAAATATCTTTAAGCAGCTCCCAACCTAAAATTTTCTTTTTTAATCCTTTAATACAAAAACTCAAAATAAAAAAGTTTAATGTAAATAAAATCAGATTATTTAATTGGTCAAAAGTACTTTAACTGTGTCAATTGAAGGATTCAAAAGGACTATTGTTCGAAAAAAGGATACAAATTAAAGCAAGCCTTCACAATGTATGAATGAGTGAATGTTGTGGGAGTGTACGTACGTTAGAGGAACGAGTGAATGGGTGTGGCTGGTACGTATCCTTGTAGTGATACTTAAATACTAACATTTTCACTAATGGGTTTAATGTTTTGTTGGTTTAGTTCGAGGGAAATTATACTTAAACAGCATTACATGTTATTTTATGTTTATCCTACATTATCTTAACGATGGTCGAATTAACCCTTAACTACTCACATTGCATGCAACAAGCACAATGGAAAAGATAAAACAGTGCTAAAGTTTTAATATTTTTTGCGAATATCTCTAAAGAAATTGAAATTTTTTCTTGGGCTTAGTTATCCCAAAGGCTTTTCATGCAGGTTTTTAGACGATATCTCAAAATCCACTCACTGATTCATTACATGAATTCAATTTTTTGGAATATAAGGAAAGGAGCATATAATTATTACCGAGTATTCCACAACGCCTTTCTTTCTAGTTCAGTAATTTTTTTCTGCCTTTGATTTGGATAAGTGTTCGCGTGTTCATAAGGATTAAATAAATCTGTTATGCTGGACACATCTAGTCTAAGAGCCAACACAGCCATGAAGTGTAAGTACCTCCAAACAATATTACATTCACAAATAATTGTTGTTTTTCTTTATATATTTACTTTCATTTAGTTTTTCTTCGTTTACAAAATAAAAACTGTATCGTTTTTTTTATTCAGTTTTTGTTTAAATAAACGTAAAAAATAATATTTTTAGTAAGGTAAACAAAAAATTATTATAATCTATATTTAAACAACCAACCACTTACACCACTTACACTGTATTTATATTGAAAGTCGAACGTAAATACATAGAATTTTAAATATAATGGAAAGTCATTAACAATCAAATTATATTAAAAAATTTTCCAAGTATTTGCTGGAATTTCTTTTTGTTTTCTAGAATGTTTCACAAAACCACAAGTCGAAGGTAGCCCAGAAAAAACTCAACACACTTTTTTTATAGTTTTGGAGAAAATCGACACCGAAGTTTTCAGCTAAACTTTTAATTGAATTTTTTTTATTTGATGTATATTTTTTTTGTAATTTGTAAAAAGGGGGCTTGGTATGCCCCTGAGAGGTCGACTTCTTTTTATTAAGCGGTTATACCCTAATAAATAACTGTGGAAAATTTCAAAGATGCATTAATTTTTCCTTTTAGATATTTAGTTTAATTGTACTAGTATAACAGGGTAAAAATAATGAACAAAATATGAAATTTTAAAAGTGAATTTACTCTCTGCCTTTTCATTGAATAAAGAGGGACTGAGAGTGGGAAAAACGATGGTTTATTATTATACTGGGAACATGTTTTGTTTGTTCTACTGATATTATTATATAAGCTTTATTTGATTAAGAAAAATTATTTAAGTAAATAAATAAAAAAAAAAGTTTTTTTTTATTCAAAGAGGAAATAATCTGAACGGAAAATAATTCTAATGTGTTGAACAACGATTTTTATTTAGTAAATAAAAGCGAACGGCTACGTTCAAACGCGCACACGGTAAATATTCTTATAGGTTTCAAAAGTGATTCAAATGGTACAATTCATACTTTTCCCATTCTCCATAAAACAACTTGGCCCCTCTTTGCCATCAGCTGTCGACGCCCTTGAAAAATATGATAAGAATTAAATATGAAATTCTTAATAACGACTCATGTTCAGATCTGTTATGTTAGTTTCATATGGTCTTCTACAATACTACAACATACCAATGTCAGTTTTATAGCCATGAATTTATCTCCGTGTACATTACAAAATACTAAAAATATTACAATATGTATTATTTCAGATTTGAGCGTGTGTTATGCGTTTGTTACTTTCACCTGCCAGGTGTAGTAATTTTTTATGCTTACGTATGCAAGCTTCTTTATATAACAACAAGAATGATAACAATAACACATATTATTTTTTAAGCATGCCAAAAGCACAGGTGTGCTTTCATCGTAAGCTTAAAACTAATTTAAATGCTTGTATCATACACAAAATGTCAATCATACAATATTTTAGGTATACAAGAAAATACATTAAAATATTATATTACCTTACAGATAAGGGTTGTAAAAAAAGATCGTAAACGTAGAATTCACTCGAAAAATATGAAAACTTATGAAAAAAAAAAGAGATATAAGAAAAACTTTCAAATCTTTTAAATTTTTGTATTCGATGAACGGAATAGGACTTGATTATTATCATTTGGAATTTCGAAAATTATCAGAGAATTACTAGTCAATCCAAAGTAACGGTTTGATTTTTGAGTTACGTTACCCTAATAAAATATAATCAATTAAGTTTTATTATTTTTACAAATTATTTAACAAGTCTTAATAAAATAACCAATAAATAAATATTAAAGCTACCATCTACAAAATATATTATCAGATAAATGTCCAAAAATGAGAGCTGGTTATGTAAGAATAAAGAGAGAAGCGACTAGAAGGACCAACCTAATCATAAAGTACTGAATATAAAGCTGATTAAAATGTCACAACACAAAGTTTGGATTAGTAGTTCGTGAAAGCATCCTCACAGCTTATTTTTATTTACAGAAAAAATACTAAAAATAATCCTAAAATATAAACACTATAAATATCGGCTGTCCCACATACTTTAAAAGTTTCTCAAGCTTTTCTATTTGCTTCATCTTCTTGTTAAACGCTTGGTTCATTACTATTCAGTTATCTGTTATAAACGTTAATTATTTAATAAATTAATTTCTTTAGTTAAGTAAGAAATCAAAAACATATTATGTGTATAATACAGATTTAGAAAAGTAAGTTAATAAAATTGTATATAAGTATTTATTTAACGTTTAAATTTGTTTTTTTGTAAGCTTCGTAAGGAATCTCGTATCTAACGGGGGTCCCATGACCGCACTCGTTGTTTTTTTTGACTTTTAAACGATTTTTTTGAACTTGATTCTATTTTTTCTTCATCTCTATTTAAGAATCTGATTACATTTTTTTTTTCTTAAATATTTGATTTGTATATTTCAACGATGGTGGAATATTTCTCCTTGAAAACAAATTGAATTTTTCAATTTTGTAAGATTAAATTCCCACTTGGTTTAATAATACTAGCAATAACCTTCCTACTAGCTCCAACTACGAAACTAAGCTACCAGAAAGGTTGTAATTTTTCGTAGAAAAGAAATCAAAAAATATATAACTTTGTTTTCATATTGCATCTGAATAGTTCGTTCTTTCAATGTTTAAAGTAAACAAGATCATAAAAAAACCTTTGATAAAAAAAACCTACTTCAAAAAAAAAATATTCAAAACAAATTAATATGCACTAAAACCTAAAAAAATAACGATAATGTGGTCAGAATTATTGTTTTTTTTTTGGAATCGGTGTCAATCAAGGAAACAACTGTGACAGAACAGTTTGTTACATTAACTTGGCTGACATCGACCCCAAAAAAAAAACAAAAAATTGTAACTACATTATCGTTATTTTTTACTTTTTAGTGATTTTTGATTGTCTAGCGAAAAAATTGATTGTGTAAAATGAACAAAATGTCAGCGCAGTAGATGAATTTTACTTTTTGATAACATTTGAACGTGATGTCAGTCATATTTCATTTTAAATTCAATAAAATATTTTCAAAAAAAAACATATTTTAATATTTATTTTGTTATTAAAAATATCACCACTTGAATGAGAATTATTATAAAACATATAAATAGTAAAATAAATACTGATTTTTAATTATAAAGTATAATTTATATTTTTGTTATATTTAAAAAATTTATTATTTTAATAAATATTTTTAAAAAAAGATAAATAAATAAATAAAATGTCCAGCTATTTAAAATAAATCAATTGATAAAATATATTTCAATATAAAAATATTGTTTTAGTTTTAATAAAATGATTTATTTAAAAACTATTGTTTAAATATCAATATCATATTTAACTCATATTTTGACAGTATTTATTAGTTTATTTTTTTATAAAAATTGATTGAAGTGTAGTACAAAATTGTTATAGATACAAAGTGCTTCATAAGTCACGAAATCTTTGGCGAAAAATTTTCGAATTTTGAATTTTTCAACCTATCTCAAAGTTTTTTTTTTTCAAGGCTTACAAAAATTATGAGAAGAGTAAAGATGTAAGCAATAAAATATAAACTACGGAAATTTTTCATGAGGTACTATGTTAAAAATTACAATTTTAAAATGAAATAATTCAAAATATTGTCTCGTAAGAGGTCCCAAAACTGTGTTTATTATGATCAAAGAACTATGAACTAGTATTTACCGCAAAAAACATTCATCGTACCTGCTCGAACAATCGGCCTACTTTAAAACAATAAATTCATAATTATTATAAACATAAAAGATGGTAAATTTGAATGTAACCACAATTTTTTGATCATCATAAAAACAATTTGCATATTATATATGCGTAATTACAAAATTGTGTAATTTTATTAAATGAACTAATTTAAATGAAATAAAAACATTTATTTAATATTTTATTTTTTTTAAACATAATTTTTAATAAATTATAATTATTTATTATTAATTATGAAACTCATATAGTCCATGTACAAAGTTATATACATTTGTAAAATAAAATCATAATTATTCATACAAAATTATTAATTTATATTTGTTTATGTTTAAATAATAATTAATTTTAATTAATACATAAATTTCTTGTAGATACTAAATTATATTATAAAATAATTTTAAATTTAAAATTAACTGAAATAGAATTTCTTTCTATTTCACATAGAAAAGATTTTAAAATCATTTGATCATGAAAATCGGTAACTGGGTATCAAAAAAATTTTTTTAAACTTTTTCTAATTTTTCATCTTTAACCATTTCTACACTACGTAAAATATTAAGAATCGGCCTTATTTGTCAATTTATTTTGGGCTGAGATTAAAGTTCTGATTTCGCGCAGGCATCTTCGTGTGGATACTTCTTTAAAGAATGAAAATATGAGGATGTCTTCATCTTAAATTGGACACACTGTACAAGACTACCACTGTAAGCGTATACGCAATGTCATACAGAGTTGTTCAATAAGATGTTACCATGTTAATGGGTGACATTTTGTTCAAAAAGTTGTTATCACTTAAATGAGAGGAATACATTATTCAAAAAAATGTTACCACATAAGTGAAAGAGACGATTTTTAAATTCACGTCCCATCCATATAAGTGGTAACATCTTTTTGGAAAAAGTAACTCTCATTTATATGGTAACATCTTATTGAACAACCTTGTACATTTAAACCAATAAAAACTAAAAAGTCCTCAGAAAGACATGATAAACGCACCCAAATAAATACATTTAAAAAAAAAACAGATTTATATATTTCCGTTTTCCGTTTTTAAGAATATCTTTCGTAACGAAAAAATCCCATCCTACTATTTTTGTTGTTGTTGTAAATCCGTGTTGCGTAATAAAGTCTTTAGTAACTGTAGATAAAATTTGTTTATCATCCATAATCGCAATATCGTAGCAAGAGGGCAAAAAACTTTCTAAATAATTTTTTTATATATTTTTTTGTCGTTTCCGTTTATCCAAACATATTTTCTACTTTTTTTTTTGGAATATTTTCATGAAATTTTTTACGCATTTCTTAACAACAAATGAAATGCTAATTATAATCAAAAAATACGAATTCAATAAGAATTTATTTCTTCTGAAAGCTTACACCCTCTTTTCTCAGATTTATTACAAGTTTATTGAAATATTTGAATAAATAACACTATTAAATTATCAATTTGTACAGTTTTTACATTCCATAGAACACCAGTTATAAAATGAAATTTTTCACATCTTTAAAGTCCCACAAATCATGAAAAAAAGTGCAATTAAAAGGATATTTTAGTAAGAAGCGCATAATGAGGGGGAAATATAACCATAATGATGTAACTCAGTTGTTCAGCAGCTTTTTTTTATTTATTTCTAAGCCCACGAACTGTGTCTCTTTCAATACACCTACTTACAATGATTTTAAAATCTTTTATATGTGGAATAGAAAGAAACTCTAAATCTTACATGTATTTTTTTTTTCTTTGATTGATAAAAAATGAGTAAGATATCCTGGATATAATAAACTAATGTCGACTCTCATATATATATTTCTTCGTTTCATGCTTTTCCCACTCTCCAACTCCCTAAATACCAGCTTGGATTGTAAAAGAATTTATTTATAGTAATGGATATTTAATGATTTCATTCAAATTGTCAACTTCACAATGTTTAGTATTCACGACGGATTTTTTTTTATTTAAAAGAAATCGATATAAATGACTATCCAATGGTTCGCAAACAATACTAATAATAAGCACGTAACCATGTGGGATATGCTGTATGTGTGTGTCAAATTATCAGCTGAAAGTAAACTTTAATTGCCGACAGTTAAAAATTTTTGTAGCCAAGAGAGTTTTTGATCAGAATGATCCAAAGATCATTTTACTGTGGGTAAGAAAAAGTTCCTCTGAAAGCCATTTTCCTATCTCATATTGTTGGGTCCTTTCATCCAACAGTGTTTCTCAAAAATTTATAAGAACCATGGTTTGATCAGGAACGTAGGATTGTACAAATATTTGCAAATCTCACAAAGTTATAAGTGAAAAATTGTGAATCAATAATTTGAAAAATCGTAATTAGCAAGGATGATGCATTCTTTGTGGTTGACTTTTAAAAGCTCTGATATTAAATTACATTAACCCATAACTGCAGTTTAAATCGTGTCTGCAATCACCAAGTCATGCATAGCTATACCCACCATTATAATAAAAATGATTTTCGAATGTGAAAGTGTGAACACTTAAAAATCTAATAATTTCCACTTTTCTGAATTGTAGGAAAAGAAACTATTATTATTCACAATAAAATGTTATCATAACTACAAACTCGTAGTTCTACATAAAACTACTACATGTATACAGGGTGGACCTACATATTCTTAAGTTAACATATGCTTGAAACTAGAAAAATAAGTTTAATCGAGGAAAATGCATCGAATGAAACATGTGAATTTTTAAATCACATATCTTATAGGGGTATTAAATTCAATCAAAATTTTCTGGATCAAATAAGAAAAAAATCTTGCGTAAAACTTTTCAGCTTTCTTTTTGCCTAAACTATACAGTTTGCAGGAAAATGTTTCGAACAAAAAAAGTTACTATTTTAATCAATAACATCTTTCTAATTTAAAGTGTTCATCTATCGATTACCAGTTATAGAGTAAAGTGAGCTTTACATAGAACTTGAAAATTCAAGTCAAGTTTGTAAAATGTGTAAATATTTTTCTAGCTTCAAGTATATGCCAACTTAAAAAAAGACACCCTGTCTTTATATTTATATACATAACATGTAAGACCACATCACACTGCACCAATGTAATATCTACAATCTCATATTCGAATCACAAAACAGCAGGACTTGAGAAAGCCATTTAACCAAATAATAATAATCATAATAATAATAATAACTTCTACAACTACTTTCAAATCTAAGAAATCACAAAAGCATCAGAAGCTCTATTCCAAGCTCAGTTTGCTATTTATGTTTATATTTAACGTTAAGATTTTACAGGATGTCTATTTAAATTTTCAACGGAAAATCAATCTTATTTTGTTTAATATATTGAAAGTTGTGGTGACACTCTGTATAACAGTGAATGAGCTGTACTGTTTTGTAAGTGTGTCATAAAGCTCAAAGGAACTTTACTATAAATGCATGATGACGCATCTAAGAAAGATTGTGGCTTCTAAGAAAGGAGTCTTTATCAACTCAACAACCTAGCTCCATTATAAATGAAGTGCTTTGAGCAAATTAATTCATTCACTGTATACTTTATGTTTGTTGGTTCTTGCACACTTCTATTTTATCGGAAGTTGTGATCGATGAGACTTGAAAATAAATAAATTATTTATATCCAAACAAAAACTGATTTAAGCAAAATTGTGAAAACCTTTTTAAGTCACCTGGCTGATCACCCAATTTATGTATTTATTTGATCTGAATTTTTAAGGGTATAATCACCAAAGCACATTCAACACGACTACTTTGGGTAATATGTTTTATTTAAGACTAAGAGTCTCTGACGTAAAATATATGTTTACATGAATATTTGTGTTGATTAAAATTTACAACCAAACTAAAACGAAAATATATTTACAAGTACAACGTAGCGCATTATAACGAACGTAGCGAACGTAAAGAAACTATTTAAAAAAAAAAAGAAAACATTTAAAAAAAGAAAATGTCAACAACAACAAAAATTATAAATAAAATGTTTTAGAAATATAAATTTTAATTTATTATGAAAATAAAAATATAATAATAATAATAATAAAATTTTTATATTTTTATACATAAACATTTATTATTTATGTATATCATTAATATTATTATTATTAATATCTTATGTACAAAATTATACTTTTTCCCACAAAAAAATGTTAACTTTTTCTCGAAAATATTATATTTACTGTATGGACGATAAACTTTTAGACGCTCTTTAGTTCAAATGAGCTGTAATTCTGCATATATAGGGTTAATGTCAAGAATTTGAATGGGATTTGAATGAGAAAAACAGCTTTTTTTGACATGTTTAAACTTCAGTGCAACCTAATCAAATTAAGCTAAAGGTCTGAAAATCAGAATGAAGATTGGCGTTGTGCAATCTCTTTCAAGCTCTTAAACCATGCTTAAAAAAATTTGAAAAGTGGGTAATATGACTTTAGTGAAGGAGCTTTTAAGCTCACTCTACTCTTTGCTATCTTTTTTAATATTTACAACAAATATACCTACTAAACATAAATTATGTAGTTTACAAACTAATTTTTTTATATTTTACTAAAGGTGTGTAGCATAAAACAAGCATCTGTAATTTTTTTTTTAAAACGAATTGCTTTCAAGCACATTTTGTTGAAAAATTAAGACAGAAAGTTGAGTTAGTTTAAGCAAGTATTTAATATAGGTAATGTTTAAACTGCGAAAATTGCAAAGTTTCTTTAGAAAATGAGGTCCTTGTTTGAATCAATTTTACAAGCTTTTATTTAACTTCATTTAAAAATTGTATGTCCAGGGTCTATGGGGCTGAAATTAAGCACAAACGTTCGATTCTTGTGGCAATGCCTGACTATGGTAGGCCTGATTTTCTAATTGCTTTAACCATATTTGTTTTAAATACGTTTTTATAATTTAAAAAAACAATTTTTAAAAAATTTATTTTTTCGTTACATGCTTTCATTGACCCCGTTAAAAAAATTTTGTGGCAGCAAAAGCTTTTAATCAGAATGATCCGAAGAACATTATGGGAACGGTTTGAAAAAGTTTCACAAAACGCCATTTGCTTATCTAAACGTGCGGGGTTCTTTGCTGCCACTTAAAGTAAAAAGCAAATGAAAATTTTTAGACTCTATAATTACTTAAAAAAAATGAGCCAATAAAGATACAAAAATAAAAAACATATTCTGTAATAAAAAATGGAATTTAATTTTTTTGTTTTGGAAGTAAAAATTTAAAAATATTCAAAATATAATGATAATAGTAGCGTAGCGATGACATGAATAGAATATATAATAAAATATAATGATTATAGTTTATTTATTTTTTGGGAAAATATTCAAAACAAAAATTTTGCAAAAAATAGAATCAACTTAAAAAAAGCAATATAATATTATAAGCATATGGTTTAAGCTTATTAATTCAATAGTTAACTAATTGCAAATGCATAACATTTATTTAACCTAAAAACTTTCTAATGTAAAGCTCATTCTATTAATGAAAATATAAAAAGAAGGAAAACTTCTAAGAAAGAATTCCATTCATTTGATGCAAATTCAAAATTCGAAACTGGCTTGGATCAAACTATACTTTTTGGAAAGGAAAGCCTAAGAATAACTTATCTAAGAAAATATCATTCTAAAAATGCAGTAAAAGTGAGTTTGGTCTCTTGTGTGTAAACTTTGTCTTATGTATCTCAGAAATATCAGTATAAATGTAGAATACATTAGTTTGCTCCTTCTCTATTTTGAAATCGTTGAATCAACAACAAACGTATAGATAGGTAACTTCCCTCCATCATAATAATAAAAAATTTGCATGTAGGCCATGAAGAACAATTTAATGTTAATAAAATGAAACAATAGCACTAAAAAATAATAGTTTTGTGGTCGTAACATTTGTTGTTATGTGTGGTTTAGTTTGTTGGTTGTGTGGTAAATATAAAAAAACATTATTTTATATTTTTACCACAAAATGTGACTCAATAAATATAAATAAAAATATAATCATTTTATATTAAATTGTTGTTTTTTTTATTTCGATTCTCGAGATTAAAACAACAGCTTTCTATGAGAGTTGAGATAGAAGAAAGTTTCTTAACAAAGTTATTCTTTTAAGTTAATTTTTTTGTAAAATAAATTAACTTTTACATTTTTTTTTTAATATCTCAATCTTAATTTACATGCACGTATTATTATTTATGGAACAAAAGAATTTTCTGTGTGGAAAGATTTTTGGGTTGGGGAGAATGGAGAACTTCTGCTAAAGCAACAGGATGTCAATTTATTAATAAAATATGTAATGAAAAATTTATGTACTAAATTTTTTTTGATAATAACATTTAATTGACTATGTACAATACAAAATGAAGCTCGTTGAAAAATTCATCAAATATTGCTTTTTCTGCCATATCTAATGAATCTCTGATATACTGACTTTTCAATGAACAAGACCTTTTCGAAATTTAAACAATGTACAAAAACATGTGAGATAGGCTGTGTGTATGTGCCATTTTCATGCCAACCACTTTATTTCCACCTACTTGACTCAAATCAAATTGATTAATATTCATACCAACAACAATTTTATAAACGTTAATCATTTATTAAATTATTAAAACTAATTAATTTATATCTTTATTAAAATACAGATTTAGAAAACTAAGTTAATAAAATTGTATATAAATGTTTATTTAATTTGCTTTTGTACAGGTTTCGTAAAGAATTTCTCTTTTTTCGTTACTAAAATTTAGTTCCACAATTAAACATCGAACATCGCACATCGTATGTTCACAAAGTTTCTAATATGAATGATAATATTTTTCGTTTTAGGAATGGGAGTATTTTTTCGCTTTTGTTAAAAATTTATTAGTTCCACAATTAAACATCGAACATCGCACATCGTATGTTCACAAAGTTCCTAATATGAATGATAATATTTTTCGTTTATAGGAATGGGAACATTTTTTCGCTTTTGTTAAAAATTAAAAAAAAAACGAACCATTTTGTTATAAATAATGATAAACAAATTTTTGTTTGATAAAAATTTTATACAAATGCGTGTATTCGGAGAAAACTTGTTCCATTTTTCATTTTCATACACAATTTGTATAGAAATATTTATCAATTTAATAAAATGAAAATTTATTTATTTAAAACATTTAATATCATATTTTAAAATTTTATCTTTTTTTTCTTTAAAATAAATTTAATGTTTTTTTTTCAAAGATTAATTGATAACATTAGATAAATGTGTTCATTTTCACTTTTTCACTAATTTTCTTTTCAATATTCAGAACATTGTTTAAATTAATTCAGTTTTTTTCTATATTCTTAAATTATCTGAAAGAAAATTCTTCATAAATTTAAAAGTTAATAATTTATATTAAGTTGGAGCAATTTCAAAAAAAAATTCGTATCGCAGGAGCTGCGTTAGGTAAGCGAATTCCCGCAAGTTTTGAAAAAAGAACACATTTGTCTTATAGTCGAATATTGCATTTTTAATTTTTTAAGAATTTTTATTTCGAAAACTAAGTGTTTAGAGAAAAAATCACAATAGTACTTTTTTGCATGGCTTGTTTTTATTCCTTAATATGTATTTCTTAAAAATTAATCGTACTACTTCACTTTTTGAACACTTTGTGTCAAATTTATTTAAATATGATAATACTAAAAATATATTTAGAATACTTCAATATAATAACTATAAAATAGTTTATTATTATGATTATGTTACTTTGAATTTAATAAATATATAATTGTGTATTACTATCACTGGTAGTATGTTGTATGCAATACTATATTATCAGAAGGTACTAGCTGCTAGTTACAACCATGGATGGATGGATGGATGGATGGATGCTATCATCCATAACAGCAATAAATGGATGAATAAATACTATACTATAATACACGTATTACTACTTTACTTATTTAGACTAGGAGTCGCTGCTGCATTCATACACTTCAAATATGTAGGTCCTGTTTTATAAATCAAACAAACAGTTCAGTCCCTCTATTTGGAAAAAACTTTTTTTAAGTATACACTGAGTGACCATGGAAGATGGGTTCAAAATGTTATCAAAAACAAAATTTAAAAAAAATGTACAAAAATTTATTTGTACAAATTGAGTTTTATTGAAGCAACTGAAGTTGTGAAATTGGCAAATTTTGTTTTCTTGGAAACGGCGTAGGTGGAGCTATAAAACTGAATGAAATGGTATCTATATGTACTATTTATGATTTTTTTTTTTCAAAATTGTATTAGTAATTAATCGACTACCACTGACGATTGAGGGGGAAAGCGACCAAAATGAACCCCCTCAGTTCGAAGAATGATTAAATATCTACAAAATACCAAAAAATTAAATATTTTTATTAACTTGCCTGGCAGGAATTTCAAAATTAACATTAATGGCATTTTGTTAAAATTTCTTGTCACTGGTTCTTAGCCTACAGTCAGTTTATTTGTATAAAATATTATAATTTCACATTGAATAGCTGCAATGATTCAGTTTTAGAATAGATAGCTGATGATGTACGTACATACATACATGTAGTGATTGAAATGATTACATACACAGATAGGTAGGTGTATGTATATTAAATAATACGAACATTGCAATGCATTTGAATCTAATAAAGACAGTTAGTTGTTAATTCAATTTATAGCACTCATGAATTAGAATTAGAATTAGAATTAAATTGTTGTAATTTACTTCACTTGTGTCGTCCAATTTAAATCATCTACACTTTTATATTATTTTATTATTATTATATATTATTACTAGCTCGACCCATGCAGAATTCCGCTCCCATAGCTACCATAATCCGTGGCTAAAAACAACAACCAAACATATTTCGTAGAAAAGTGATAAAAAAAATCCTATTTTATTTTCCTAAGCGGTACTTTTTTAAACTATGAGCTTGAAATTGAGAGGTGAATCATGAAATTTGATAAAGCAATAAGGAAGATAAGTGTATAAGACAGGAAAAAACCTGCTGGAGTAATTATATATAAAATAAAATAAAATGATGATAAATAAATATATTTTCTAATTTAGTTTCTCTGCCATAGCAGTAAATTGTAATGTATTTGTTCCTTTATCAAATAAAATAAGAGCTTACTAAATGCATCTACTTGTCTTGTTCTTATGCAAATTACATTCATTTTAAATTTGAATATTCATTCATACTTCATTTATTTATTTTATTTCAAATTAAAAAACTTTACATTAAATCAAAATATATTCATTTATTGATTCATGCATCGCATCGTTGTAATGCTTCACGTTGGTTACAACTAAAAACTACTTTTGTTATGCAAAATGATCTTATTTCTATAGCAAAATAATTAAGTTTTCAATACCTTTATCATCATAATAAAGTTACCTCAATTATAGAATCTTTGAAGGTATGCTAAGTCTCAAATGATTTGATGTTCTCCTAATACTAATTTAAGGACTTGACTTTTTCTACGAAATTTTTTGTTCGTTGTTTTAAGCTACGGGTACAGGATAGTACTGATCGAGCTAATAAAATAAATATAAAGCTAAATCTGCTCACTCTGTACTCTAAGTTCTATGACTGTAGTTTTGTAGTGAATGTATTGGTCTGTTCATTGGTTTGATAGGTATGTAAACACGTTTTGTTCTAAGTATTCAATTTGATATAAAAGTTTTTCTTTCAAACAAGTATTAAACTTGACATTACATTACAAACGTAGAGAAACTTAACTATAAAGAGCTTTATATGTCACTATCAAACGAAAAGTAGATGGTATTTCAATTTTATCAAATATCTAGAAATATTTCTACCCAATATAGCCAATTCTAGGTACAAAACTCTGTTACAACTTGTTTATTTGATACAGGTAGATTTTATCTAATTAATTAGTTATTGTAATTATTATTGAATTAATATCAAGTTTCTTGTTCTTGTTTTATCGAAAGACGATCTTAATTTTCATAACTCTGTTGGAACACTTAGGATTACAGCAAAGGAGGATTAAGAAAAATTTGACCCGTTGTGCAAAAAGTATTGTTTTACTTGCTCAATGAATAATGAAATTTACAAAATTTTAAAAATTCTTGCCACATTTTTCGGGTACGTAATCCTAAAATCGAATTTGAAACATAGCTAAGAACACTCTCTATTAATTTATGTTTCAAACAAAACCAAAAAAATTAAAATCAGTTCATCCGTTGAGGCGCTACGATGCCACAGACAGCCAAATAGACAGACACACATATATAGCGATCAAACTTGTAACATCCTTTTTTTTAGTTCGGGGGTTAACAAATATATTTTACGGTTAATAGTTAGGAATTATGAAAAACACAGTTATTCCAAAGTTTTAAATTTTCACTTTTCTGAACAGTCCCCATGACTTTGTAAATAATAAATGATTTTATACTGAACCATGTAGTTCGTGGTCTTCATCCATGCTATACACATACTCAACTTTTCATAATAATTACAAAGTTTCCATTTTTTTTTTGTGTTGTTATTAAATAAAAACATGTCCCAAAATATGGTTTCTTTTTTTTTATTAATAACATAAGCAAAGCAGACGAATTCGACACCTTAAAAAGGAACGCTACGGTGAGTTATATGGAGATAATGTCGATGTAAAAAAAAAACGTGACCATAAAAAGTGGTTAGCTAAGACGGAAAAAAGTTTTTCGTACGTTTTCACGACTAAACACCAATTCCTTTACTTTTTCTTTCTGTGAACTCAACTTATACACACAAGTTTAATAGTTTGTAATAATATTTCGCCGACAAAAAAAACAGACTTGAATGAGAATAAGTTTTTGTTGATGATGAGAAACACCAAAGTTTTTGCACTTTTTTATTTTGTATCTGTAAACATACTAAACATACTATTTGTTCAAAAACATCAAATGACTTCCATTACGTAATCTTAAGTTAATAACTTCGTCCAGCACTGTTAAGTACTTGCACTTTTATTTTCGAAGATAATCTATTTTTGCTTAAACTTTTACTCTCGTGATGAGAGAAATTGTCATAATTTCCGAAGGACTCGACCGCTAATTTTGTAATGGGCAATTGTTTCTTTTTGCCACAGAACACAGAGCAGAACGAAAGTATATTTACAACTGATACGACTTGAAAAACTTTCATTTTTCTAATATAATGGAAGTGTTAGGTAATATAGTGTTACAACTTTTTTTTCATCGTATTGAAAAAGAAAAAAAAAACCTAATAATATTTTCATCAAAAGAAAATTTTCTAGAATATATTTGTTTATACGGTGGAGATAAACGTGTGGAAAAACTTCAAACTAGACGATATAAAGCGTGATTCTAAATATTATTAACTATCACAAATTTATATTCTTCACCCAGAACAATATGCTTGTGCGGAATTTGTTTTAGGAAAGAAGTATCTTAACGTGGCCAGCCCTGTTGAGCAAACTGGTAGAAACCGTCACGTAACCGTGTTAGATATGCAAGAAATTTCGTTTGGAATGAAGGTCACACAATCGCACTCTTTCTTCTTTTAATATAGAATTGGGTATTTTTTTAATGAAGTTTTTTTGAAACTTTTAGGGATCTCCCACACGAATATGCAAATCCAGCCAACGTCTTTTAAATTAAATAAAGGTTCCGAAGGAATTTGTTTCCGTAAGATATGCGTCTATGAGCGCCAAAACTTATTTTGCTCAAGTCCGTTTTCTTAATAAAACTTATTTATCGAGTTCCAAGCATATGCAAGTTAAAGAAAATCACCTATAGCTATAGTGAAAACAGACAGAACTTTGAAATGAATTCAAGCATCCTGATCGTTTGTAATACAAAACCAATTATTTATTTATTTCAATATATTTTGCATTTTTTTTTTCTTTTTCATTTTATTGAATTTCACTGTTTGCTAGAATTTATTTTATTTTATTTCTTACTATATTCAGTAACAAATAAACTAAATATGTTTTCATAATATCTTTTAGTTTATACGAACAGGGTGCCATCCCATCATTCACATACATCGATTTCAGAAACTTTTTCAAAAGCTGGAAGCCCTTTAATAAATAAGCATTTTAATAAACGCCACCGTATCAACATTTCTTGCCGAAGCGTGTTATTATACCTAAAGTTTAAATTTCAACATTTAAGGTCCAATAATTTTCGAGCTAATGGAAATTTTGAGAACTTTTCTTCAAGACCTTTTATTATTTATTACCCGAAATTGTATTGAGAATACATTCTTAAGGCTTGCATACGGAGCCGTAGGGACATCCTATGTAATAAATAAGTTTTGACAACTATACTTATTTGTAATTGGAGACGTTTCAAGTTGTCATATTACGAGGTGAAATCATTCAAAACATTCGTCTCTAATAGAAATGAATGTCTGTTATTTGAAGTGAATTTCCTGGAAAATTTTCTATAATTTTTCTATAAGATCATATACAAGTTTTAGAATAAAATTGTTTATTTTTTTTTATTTTTAGAGCTTTAAAAGAACTTTTCAAAAGAGAAAATTATGTAAATTGGCACAATTATGTTAATTGAATAGTTATACACTGTATACAATTATTAATTAACATTATGACGTTACACGATCTTGTACGAACATTTATTTTGTCGGCCGTTTTCGTTTCTTTTTAGAAAAGTTCTTTTAAAACAATATGTAACTTTAGAATTATCATGAAAATTTTTTTACCTAAATCCCAATTACCTACTTTTCGTTTTTTGACCATGTTTTGTTTAGAGGATACGAGACAATTATCTTAGGAAGCAAACTTTTGTAAATTTTGTTTGTTTATTTGCATGTGGGAATGTTGGTAAGTGATATTGTCGTCAAGAAACTACTCAGGCATTAATAACATGCAAATCGATATAACTTGAAACTTTTATATACTTTTACCACCGATAAAGTTCGCCTGCATTTTGGATGCAACCCACAAGATGTTAACTAAGTTTATTGAAGATGCATGTCAATAAAATATACTCTTCTTAACCCGTCAGCACTCGCGTTATGACCATTTTGCTTACGCTTGATTTAAAACATAAATAGTCTTTATTTTTCAAATGATATCATAATTTTATCTATTTTCGATTTTCGACTTTTTCAGATTTTTTCAACCTATCTACAGTTTTTAATATAAGTCGTACTCAGTAAATTCCTTCTGTTTAGGTGCTATGATGGTACAGACAGGCAGACAGATACACACATATAGCGGCCAAACTTATAACACCCCTTTTTTGGTTCGGGTGTTAAAAATACACAAATGAATTGTGCTTTTTCAAAAATCAGGGATAAAAATTGGTTTCAGCTATTCAAGCTTATCACCGTCCCACTTTTCAAGTTTTCTCAGTTACAACCGTGCGATGATATCGTTTCAATATTTCTTAAAAGATGCAATTTTTGCTATAAAAAATTTTTTTCGATTTTTCTTTTAAAAATGCATTAAACTAATGAGCTAAAAGTTTCCAAAATAAAATGTTGTCTATCTAAACATTATAATTTTGATAAGACACACACACACACGTGACATAGAATGTTGTTGGTTGGTAAGATGACGTGACATGACAAATGATGTCTTCTAAACTTGATAAACTACTTATATTATCATACTTATAATGTATTCATCATTTATCGAACTTAACATGGTGTATATGAATAAAATATTACTTGAAAGGTGGTTCTATCCAAACAGATTAATAAAACCACCTGAATTACACACCTCAAGAATGTACAAAGTTTTACAGTTTCCTTGTCGCACGTTATATTTTGTTATTAGATGGGATCTAGTTCTCCGGGTTGCGCTCATAATGAATTTAGATCCTAAAAAGTACAGAATAACATTTCCAATTAGAAAGTTGATTTTCATATTAAAAAAACGGACATAAGTTGTCATTAGATTTAAATTTGGTAAAGAGCATTTTCTTTTGACTTGATAAGCTGAATCTCGTAGTCGAGCTTACCAAGATCAATTAAGCACATCCTTTAAGTTTTATTTTATAATTGATGAATTTTTAATTTCTAATACTTTTATTAGATATCCTAAATACTTTTCTAAGTAATTGTATAAAATTTTGTATGTATTGAAAGTTTTGATTTCAACTAGATACGCAGGTACAACATTTGTTTAATAACTTTTAAATTGCATGTTTATGGCGGATCGTTAAAAATTTTCATACGTTTACATTGTCTGTGAAATATCGACATTTTAAAATACTAAAATGCTTTTTATCTTTTGTTTACTTGTACATGTATACCAAAAATATTATTATTACTATCTATTCATTCATTTTATGAGGAACTCATTTCAAAAGCTTTATGTTGGAACTAAAAAATGATTCTCTGTGTTTCAAGTTAAATCTAAGACCCTGGTCTCTATACTATTTTTTTGTTCAATGGAGGTAGAAAACCGCAACTTCGATTAGCGAAGTGGGATGAAAGTTGACACGTTCCACCAGGTGGGGAGAAATATTTGTTATGATTTTCAAAGTTTAATACAAAAGTGATTCTCTTTCATCAACAGGAGTGTCAAAGTTTAAGAACAATAAAAGCGTTGAATAATTGTAAAAAAAAATAAATAATACTTTGAGAGTGAAAAGTGAAAATTCCTTGCAATTTCGTATATAATTTCACCCAAAGGGTGGATACAAAAAGATGTTGGAATAAAACCTGGATATGATTTGTAGCAATCTTTCGGTTTTAACTTGTATGAGGTAGAAGTAACAAAATTGTATGAATAAACTTGATTCGTCTGTTAAATTTTAAATAATATTACAAAATGACTGTTGAGTTGAATTATATTTTTGTGACGCCTGTAGTAGTACCTAAGCACTTTAATATTTTAAAAGAGGTTTGACTGTAGTTGGTTCGGTAGGTACTTGAGATTAAAAAGTTTTAAGTGATGTTTAAAAAGTTCTTTTTTATTGACTCACGTTTCGTTTTATTTTATCTCACAACTAACATGTCGTGTTCATTCATGTGTGGCTTTGGCTGTGGCTGTAACTTGTAGATAATACTCAATAAGTTACTTTCAAAAAAAAATGGAACCATCTGTTCAGGAAAACGTTCTAAAGCTGTTTACCACAAACACAGATGGAAAACTATTATCTAACAAACCAGTGTGAAATTAAAAATCAAATAAATAATAGTTAGAAAAACTAAAAAATACGCTTTTGTAACTAGCTGAACTAAACGGTAGAAAATAATTTTATAAACAGATATTGGTAAATTGGAAATAATCTTTGGGATATTTGGATTATGGTTCTGATTTATTTACGGGTTGGGAGGTAAAATCAAAAAAAGCTCTAACAAAAAAAAAATACAGCAAAGACCGACCACTTTCACCTAGGTCACCTAGGAAACAAAAACTTTTTCAACTAATTCATCTTACCATGAATTTTGCAAACATGCAAAAATAGTTTTTTAACTTTTCAATTTGTATTTTTTGTTAAAATTATATGTTTTTTCATTCAAAAAAATGAATTGTGAAAGTGTTAAACTATCAGAAGTTAAAGATAATAGAGATAATTTAAAGTATAAGGAAATTTCATGTTATATCATAATGATATCCTGATCAAACTAATAATAGGTAATGTATGCACATATTGGGTTCACTACTAAATCATAAGTATGTCCTTTTTAAATTAATATGACAATTTATTTTATACTATAAAAAGTAAAATTAGCTATCAAATTTATGCATTGAAATATTTCAAGTTTAAAAAAGACTCATAACAAGTGAAAACAAACAATTGACTGAGTTAATTGTTAAAATACCATGCATAGTCAGTGTTGATTTCTTTATCACATTACACATACAAACATGTGACACATACATAACTGATAATCAATTATAGTACATATTATAAAATTTCCGCCTAATTGGCGCCCTCACGGGTAAACAGTGATGTTTACGAAAAAATGTTTCAAACAAAAGTTGTTTAACTATTGATAAGGAACATTTTTTACATTTAAACTTTTGTTCTATCTCTAACGGTTTACAAGATGGGTCCTACGGACCCAAGACCCAATTGACCTATGATGCTCATTTACGAACTTGACCTCACTTTTTACGTCCTTAGTACACTGTAAAAATTTCAGCTCGATATCTTTTTTCGTTTTTGAGTTATCATGTCCACAGATGGACGAACGGACAACCGGAAATGGACTAATAAGGTAATTTTATGAACACCTATACTATGTATATTTCATATATACAATGTGTAAAAATTTTACTTTTAATTTTCATAGAATATACCCAAGTTCACCCAAATTAAAAATTGAAGTCACAAATATTTACATAAATCTATTCATATATAAAATAACATTACTACTTTGTGTGTTGTTTGTGGTGTTGGCGCAGTGAAGTTTTATAACACATGCTTGTGTATTTCAACTATTAACAAGTTTTTGATTTATCTGCACGTCCACCATTTTTATACAATACATGTAATAAGTATATTGTAATACCATGTATATTTCATATATACATGGTATAAAAATGGACAAAACTTTTGCAACAACCTAATAAATAAATTCTTTTAAATATTTATCCTCTTAAAACAATTTATATACATAAATAATTTTAAGGATTCTAATGATGAAGTCCTATAAAAAATTAATACTTTCCCTAAAGTATTCAGATCATTTATTATAAAGTTTTTTTTAGCAAACGATACAACGAGAAACGTCTGTTTTATTAACAGGATAAATAAATTTTTGCTAAAATTTTAACAAGTTATTTTTTTGTCAAAAATATTAAAACAAGTATAGAAATTTTATGAAGTTAAGAAATGAAATCCTTTTCATAAAAAATTGTTTATCCGAATTATACATTACGAAAACACAAAAAATCCTTATATCGTTAAAATTAAAACAAATAATGTACCCAGAGTTGTAAAAAAAATTCCATTTTCATTAATCCTAAAGAAAAACAAGTGAAAGTAACAATTGACTGAATTAATTGTTGACATACTATGTAAAGACAGTATTGATTACGAAATCGTTTGATTTTTTACGTCATGTATGTAACGAAAGATAATCACTCTCAATCAAAGAAGGTAATAAAAGTATCTATCTAAAAATAATCTTCATTAAATTACTTTTGTTCTTAAATCATTTTCCAAACTGAACCGATTTTGATGATCATCGTCAATTTTTTAGTTTTTTCGGGAACAGAACCCTCTATACTCGCACTTGGAACATAGCAAAAAATTCTCTACATTACCTTTAAAACAAAACAAAGCAAATTAAAATCGGTTCACCTGTTTAGACTGACAGTTAGACAGACGGACACACACACCGATCAAACTTATAACACCCCATTTTTTAGTTCGGGGGCTAGAAAACAGAGACCAGTAAAATTGTGATTATTTCCATTTAGGATAAAATAAGGATAATATTATCCCCTTCATTCAATAATAAATTTCAATAAACACGCTGTACAAATACTCGTCTTGTATACAAAAATCCACTTAAATATAATTTTTTTATTTAAAATTTACAAATATTATTTTTAATATCAAAAATTAAATTAAGGAATATATTTAATAGCACATACCTGCCTGCGTTCCCTATTTAAATTTACTTTCTTTTTTAAATTTATTATATTACCACGTGTCCTGTATCCTGCTGTATCCTGTGCCATAGTGTCATAGTGTCCTTTACATTTGCCATGCGGGATTAATATGTTTCACACATAATAAATTTTATACGGGATAGACAAGATCACATTAAAACAATTCAATTGAGACTTAAAAATGTACAATATACATTATTTTAGTACAGAGTGTTCTGCCTGTCTGAAATAATATTTTTTGTGATCGATATATTGGTCAAGTTTTGAGCTGTCCCACTGAGATATTTCGAAAGTTGAACTCAAAATGAACAAATTAAAAAAAAAAAGAAAGTAATTTCACGATAAGGGTAAAATTTTATTACCTACTGTCTCCCCGCTTATATGACTTTTACGGATATTCCGAAAAGTTTTTATGGAAAATTAACTGAAATTAAAAATTTATATGATAAAACTGCCATAAACTTATTACTTTACGAAACACATGATTTTCAATGGATTTTCATGGATCATTTCTTACATCCAAAAAAAAATAATCCCGGCGAAAAAACTTCACTTGAATTTTTTTAACAGGTTTGGCTGTTTTAGTATCTTATTTTTCTGGTCTATATGAAACGTAATTGAATGGAATGTAATGCCATACCCACATGGACCAGTGAATGAAATGAATTTTAATTAAGTAAGTATAAATTTTGTTTATTTTACGTTGAAAACTTTTTAATAAAATCTTTGTTTATAAAGCGTGGGAGCTGGGAGCTAGAAGGAAGGGTTGACAGCTAAATGTATAATAAAAGAAGATATCACATATCAGGCAGCGTAGAAAGAGCTAGATAACATTTGTTTTGTATTATTTATAAGTGCAAAGTATTAAATTAGATTACATACGTTTATCAACTTCAATGGTTGGTGGTGTAGGTATGTGACCCAGTAAGTGTGTAAGGGTGTGTCACGAAGTGTGTGTATCTTACCCTCATATTTATGTGGTTTTCCTTTTCTACATATGTAGATCGGTGTTTATAAATTAAGCTTCATCAAAATACAAAAAGCTTTGTAGCAATAAATAAAGCAGTACAATTTATTTATATTAAGCTTTTAAACGTTCACGTAACACCACCAAAAAAAAAGCTTACACTTTGGATAGGATGTCACTCAAACGATAGCTTAAAATAAATGCAATTCGCATCCAGACTTTCTTAGATTTCCAAGTTTTTGAGATTGTAAGGAAAGTTTCAAGCTCAAATTACTACATAAACACATTTTGAAGAGCTTATTTCTGGGGTAATATTTATTTAGAGAAACTTCACTTATTCTCGTTTGCTGGTTAGGAGGTGAAACCACAAAACAATTTCAAACGACCCCAAAATCTGATCATGTGTTACCTAGGAAACTAAAACTTGTATAATCGATCCAGATTGCCAAAATTTATGTTTTTCATTCAAAAAAATGAGCTGTGAGTTATCAGAAGAAGTTAAATAAGATGGAAAATAATTTAAAAGAACTTGGAAGTTTTATTTTATGCCATAATAAATATCTTATTTATGATTTTTCCATTTATTTTCCGGTTCCCAAAGCATGCTTGACCGGTGCAATCCTGTACCGTGTAGGTTTATGTCGATTCCAATATGTAAAAAAAAAACGTGCCTTTATAAATGGGCTTTACATTTTTTTGATGAGGACTTTTATTTTATTCTTCATTTCCACACACACACATGTAAAAGTTGCTACATAGAGGAAGTATATATTGTAAATAATGTGCATAGTTATAAATATAATTCTCTAGAATTTATCAAAATATCACAAATAATTCAAACACTATTTTATTTAACTTTTCATGCGGGAAAAAAAAATTAGCCCTATTAGGCGAAACATTTACTTTTAGTCTTTAATCCTGTTTGAAAGCACATTAGATGATTTGGTGAATCTACCTTATAAGCGGAGAGTCCGTTGCTATTTAACGACACGTACAATATGGACAAGGTGTGGATATGTGATTGTAGACGTGTTACAGTGTAGACGTGTAATTTATTGCTCTGTTAAAAAAAGACTTAAATTTTGAGTTTAATATAAATTTTAATACTGTTCTTTGTGAAAATTTAACTGAAAACAAGTTTTGAGTTCTGTAAAAGTGAACACTACTCCTGAAAACAGTTTATACAGTGTATTTTTCCGAAAAAATTAAGAAGTTAATATATGTGGCTATGCTTAACTAGTGATGACGTGAAAATTTGTATGGATCTTACATTTAAATTTAAAAAATAAACAAAAGTTAAATTATTTCAAAAAAGGGGAAGTTTTAACTATGTCAAGAACTTTAATCATAATTAATTTTAAATAATCGTGTTTTAATTAAAAAAAAAAAAAAAAAAACATAGTTTTTGAAAACAGTACTAATATTCTTGAAAGTTTTTTATTTCATTTTATTTTATTTTACAAGAACAAAATAACAAAAATTTAACAACGCAGCAAAAACACAAATATTGTAAAATAATATATAGCTGTTTGATTAGTATTAAAAAATTGTTTCATTACATAAACAAGTCCGTGGCGCAATTGGTTAAGGCATTGGTCAAATTTATAAATTAACACCACACTAACAAGGTTTCGAATCTAAGCACTGCTCGTAACAATTTTTTTATTTTTTATTTCTGCTATTTTAAAATATTATAAGCAATAATTCATATACGACATAACAGTTGTAAATTGAATAAATAAACAAATTTTGGTTTAAATAAGATAATTTAAATGAGTAACTTAGAAGGTAAAATAGACGCTCTAATCAGCAAAATGGAAACATTCGAAAACAAAATAATGTTGGAGCTAAAAGAAATAAAAGATGAAAATAAATATATAAGAGAAAAAAATGAGGAATTAGAAAATTTGCTGGCGGAACAAAATAAAACAATTGTTAAAATGCAAGTGGAAATGAATAAAAATAATATAATCATTATTGGCCATGAAAAGCAGACTAAAAACGAAACGACACTGGAAGAAGAAGTGATTAATCTTTTCCAAGACCAATTGAATGTAAATATCAACAAATTAGAAATTGATGAAGTTTTTCGATTGGGAAAACATCCAAAAGCTCCTATAAAAGTAAAGTTCACAAGTTTTAAGACGAAGCAAGATATCTGCAAAAATCGTAGGATGCTGAAAGGAACAAAAATTTTTATTAATAATGATTTGCCACGAGAAATAAGGATGGAACTAGGAAAAGAAAGAGCCAAAATGAAAGAGCAATTAAAATTAAACAAAAAAAGAAATCAACCGGATCATCAATCTTCTGAAGAAGGAGATGGTCAAACTTCAAGAATTCAGCCTGCATTCAAGAAAAACAGAGAAGTACAAAGTATTTCAAAATTTTTTCTACGATATTAGTAGGAAAAATTTAAACAATAAAAGAAATTATCCATATGTAGTAAATAAGTTTAAATTAGTTTTTTGGAATATAGAAGGACTTTTCCCTAAATTAAATAATTACGATATTATAAGTTATTTTAAAAAATTTGATGTTTTAGGTTTGGTTGAAACTTGGTCATCAGAAAATAAACCGATAGAAATTGAAGGATTTAACAGTATTGTAAAATGTGGAAAAAGGTTATTCAATCGAGGTAGAAACCCTGGAGGAATTGCAATATTTTATAAAAATAGTTTAGAAGGTAATGTTACAGAAATTTTAAGCGATTTGGATAACGTTTTGTGGGTAAAAATTAGTTTCAAGGACAGAAGTGTAATAATAGGTGTTGTGTATTGGCCACCTGAATATAGTAAACAGAGTAACAATATCCTTTTGGAAAAACTCGAAGAAGAAATTATAACGTTCTATCAAAAGTATCCAAACACGGAGATAATTTTAGGAGGGGATTACAATGCTAGGATAGGGGAAAAATCCGAATGGGATGACATGGAGTATGATGAATATAACTCTGCTATAAATTACATGGAAATAAACAACCAATGGAGCAATTTAACTAAACATAGGACAAGGTGTGCTAGAATTTATCCTGGCAGAAATATTTTTAAAATTTTTATATATTCATCAGTAAAAAATAAAAAAAACTTGGCAAAAAATGTTTCTGTCAAGATTAATCCTGGGAAACCTTGTCCATATTGTCCCAATCGTTAAATATTCATATGCGACATTTCGAAATCTGTATAAGTGCAGTTTTATTGTCACGGGCTCCATGGCTATTATGATAACATTTTTTTTGGTAGGACACATTGATATGTTTAGTAGATATTTGACAGATATTGTGTTATCTATTTTTGTATATTTATTATCAATAAACATTTCTTATACCATAATTTCAATGTGTGTGGATATCATTAATCTTTATCAATTTCCACTATTCGTTCTAGAATTCTATCTAAGAAAAAAATTTCTTTATTACGGCTATCTCACCTTTTGTTTAGTTTATACAGTCAGCGACCGAAATATAATCCTAAGGTGACACATTTAAGACAAAATTAGGTTTAAAATGCTTAACCAATTTTGAATTTTGATTTTTTTAAACTGAAAATTAATTTGTATACAACGCAAAGATTTAAAAATTATAATATTTATATTAATCAAATAAAAAAAATATATATTTTCAATTTTGAATGAAAAGTAAGAATACAATTTTTCGATATCTGACGTTATTTTCAAAATATTGAAAATTTTCTTTAATTAATCTCAGCTATCGATATTTCAAAACCAAGGCAGATATCGAAAAATCTTAAGAAGGTGATATTCTTAAGAAGGTGAGGTTTTTTGAGACGGAGCTAATATTTTGCACTCTTAAAAAACAGTAAATTTGCTCTTTTGTATTTTGAGATAATGTGTCGAAAGCTGGCACGTACCATTATTATAAAGAGTTGAGGATGACACGCAAAGAATGTTAGATGACTGTGTTAACATAACCACACGCCACCACGGAGCTATATTACCACATTCATGTAGCACTCACAACGTATAGCTCACAACCAACAACTCACTAAAGAAATAACATTTCTTTTCTTATTTCTTTGTCACAGCGTTACTTAATTTTATCTACTGAATGATTCAACTTTGTTGTTTACAACTCTATAGACAAACTTATCATTACGGTAAGTTGTTTGATTTCAAATTTGCCATATTACGCATAAAAATGTAAAACTAGACTTGTACCACGAGACAATTTGAAAGTGAAATTAAAATTGACTTAAAAACGAAAAAGTTAGAATCATTCACAGATTGTTTGTCCATCTATTGTTTCTCTCACAATATTGTTTGCATATCTGTGCATTGGTAATTCTGAGGAACATAGTTCCAAAAATTTAGTCAACATGCCCATTTAAACATGAATAATTGGTTGCAGTAACTGGAATGAATTATCCAGTTGAATGAATAACACACATCTATATAATATAAATGAATGAAAAAGGTCTCTTTTTTGAATAATTCGATCCGATTTTTCAAATAAACTACAAATAAATATGGTTTATTTCTTTACCACCATGAAACCCATCAGTAACCATCATTGCCTGTGTGTTATCAATAATGTAATTTAAGGTAATGTTTATGTCAATTTATGTTATCGTAACGTAATGGAACGTATAAATGTGTTTTTTTAATACGTATCAAAAGAAATAACTAAATAAATTATAATTATTTGTTATAAATTTTATCTCTTTATGTTCAATTTATAAAAACTAAATGCAATGATTTATTGGCTTTAATATTCTGTGTATTCATTTTGTAACAGGTCAGGGGGGGGGCACTTTTGTTGAAACTATGTTCCTTATCGCATGTTATAATTTGTTTGCTGATTGGGAGGTAAAACAAAAAATGTCCAGCAATTTTATACGACCTTAAAATAATGTTACCAAGGAAACTAAGACGTTTTAAATCGATTCAGCTTACCATGAATTTTGAGAATGTTTTGAAAACTTACAATTTGTCAATTTGTATATCCAGTTTATGTTTTTCATTCAAAAAAATGAGTTTTCTAAATCTGAAGTATGTCTTTTTTAAACTAATAATACAATTAATTCATGAAGTATGGATTTAAAGCAACTTTGAAAGTATTTGACTTCTTAAATTAATATGTACTTTGAATTTTCAGGGTCCGTCACAAAATTCTTTAAACTAAAAAGTGTTATCAATTTGCTCAAATAAAATAAAATTAAAAAATTCATGAATTGATTAAATCATTCGTTTTACTTCTAAAGAAAATTATTAAAAGAACGTGACCTTACATTTTATGAAGAACCCCGTTCAACCTTTATATAAATTCAAAATCCAAAAATTCAACATTCAATACACTGTGCTAAATCCGAAAATTTCATGATTAATTATTTACGCATCATTACCGTCAGAATGAATTCCGGGATTATCAAAATTAAATTTCTACCATGCTGGTAGAATTTCATTGAGATCGGTTATAAAAGTTCATGTAATGAGAATTACTACTCCGAATGACAAAAATCAAATGATATTGGAAAATCAGAAAATGTTTTGACACAAATTTTACATAAAATGATTTAAGCGGGGCTTTTCTATAAAAATTGACATGATCATTCTATTTTTGACTTTTCAATGATTGAAGTTTGAAAGCAAAGCAGAAAAGGATATCATTTCGCATGACTATAGCGATGACAACGCGTGTAATTAATAAAATAATTTCTTTTTTCATTTCCTTTCAATACTTCTTTTTGACAGACACTTTCTACAACCACCCTTCCTCCCAAACAACAAGCGCATCTAGCATTGAGATGGTTGATTAAATATGTTGACATGTATTTTAGACACATACTTATAAAAAAGATTCATTTTTTCCATAAGTTGATAGTTTACGTGGAACTATTTTTACAACCAAAATTCATCGACAACCTTTCTAAATTTTTAATAGGCCAGTGGCACAACAAAAGTGGACTAAAAAAATGTAATCTTTTCTGCAGTCGGCGATAAAAATAGTCGGTAGATCATTATTTTGGCTTTATTATACCAAAAATTTAAACTGTTTTTATTTGGAATTCGAATTTAAACGGCAGTTGGAAATTTTTTGTACATAAATATGGGCGTTGGATAAAATAAATTTTACGTTTGGTTTTCAGTTATCCTCTCTTACAATCGATTGCCATTGCATTTTTTATAGTAAGCATTTCTAGATTTTCCCATCGCTTCCACTATATTTGATATAAATATATTTTTTTAGTTCTGAAAGAAAAATAATACTTTCTGACTATTTTTTATGAAAACTTTTATTGTACTAAAAGTAGAGAATAAGTTTTTCTTTGAGTCACTCATCCACGAATATTTGTGGAAACTGAAGCTCTCGGATTCATTTTTGATATTTAAACTCCAGGTTTTACAAATAGTCGTGTATGAGTGACTTATAGAAAAACTTATTTTTTACTTTTTAGTACAATAAATGCTTGTCCCTTAAAAAGTATTTTTATTACAATAATATATTTTTAAAAAAAGAAACGGATATCGATTCCCGCTTTTATGGACTAAAAATTCAAAAATAAATTTTAAAATAAATAAAAATCAACAACGCCCATTCACGTACAAGCTAATCAGATAAATATTCATCAGATTTAAAAGTGAAAATAAAGTTTTGAAACTCACCAATTAGAACGTTAATCACATACAAATGAAAGTTTGGGTCCCAAAAATGTTACATACACAATCCAAAATTGTTGCCATACAAAAACGCTCAAATCACTGCGTTAAATTTTATTAAATACTAAAATTATTTAAATTGAGACACAACAAACGTTTAATTATTATTAGATAGAATTAGATAGAATTCATTCGAACTTTGTAGTTAATTAGTTTTCGAACAAGTTTAATTAGAAACTAATTGAACTATATAAACACTTTGATTTATTTATATTTCTAATTCCATCTCATCTAACTCACCACGCACAGACACACATCAAAACACACAATCAAATTATTTGTATCGAAATAGTTTTCGAGAAAAATACCAAGAAAAAATCTTCACACAAACAAACGAAAAAAGAAAAAGTTCGCTAAAAACTTTTCTACGTTAATATTTCGAACAAAGTTATACCTAGTTAGAGAAAGCTTCGACACGTCGACGCGTGGAACACCAGGAAGTCTAACTTGATGGTGTAGCGTACGATTTGATACTGAATTCGAGATGCTGTTTGACTAAGAGAATGTATATTATATCGTGTGGACATGAATACAACGAGTCATGCGAATTCGAAATATTTTCTATGTTATGATTATTATTAAGAGAAGTCTTTTGTGTATCGGGCGCGTCGTCGAACGTTTGCTATATAAAAAAAAAGTTTATCGAAATGTCGACATAGTATTTGCGTTTGCGCTACCATGGGTCTTTTCTACATACCATTATTATAACATTTATTTGTTTAACCAAAAATTTGCAACGGTTAGAAACATTGATAATGTAAAACAAACGAGATTTATCGTGGGACACCCGGTTGGAACTATGTTCTTAACGTATCTTCGTAAATTATAATTTTAACGCATACTTTTTTACAAGCTGAATCGATTAAAAAGGTTTAGTTTCTTAGGTAACCTGTATCGCTGGATTTTGGGGTTGTTCAGCAAACAAATTGTAACGTGCGATAAGGAATATAGTTTTAATAGTCATATCGAGATGAAATTTCATTGAAAACTCGATCAAAATGAATTTGTTCTTGATTACCTAAATCTTTTAGCTTGTACAAGGTAGTAAGAAACATATGTGTGTTCGACTTAGTATTATTGAGTTGAGAGAAAATGTTATTGTATAAAAATTGTAAAATTTTCTTTTCACCAACAAAATATTCATAATTTTATGAAACATTTACTTCTGTAAAACTGGGAACATATTGCATGTAAATATAAATCGAATGAAAATATATGGATAAGCGAAACATGAACATACGAGCGAAAAATGAGCATAAAGAGCAGCGAGCGTAGCATGATCATCATGTTTAAAGCATGCATGGTATACTTACTAATGTAAAAGGATAAAACTACTGAAAGGAATGTTATTTTTGAATCAAAAGGACTTCAATCCTACAAACACTAAGTATATGACGACACACTGTCTTATGTGTTTCATATATCCTTACATATTATAGTCAAATCCTTTTATTGAGATATTTCATTTTTCTCTCAACATTGAAAGATTTTTAATTCGAGTGTCGACGAGTTAAGAACTTTAAATTAGAAAATTAATTTTTCGATATGTTATTCACGTAATTTACTTACAAATTTTCACATAATTTTCCACAAAAGTGAGGAAATAAACCATCTAAATCTGTTATTATTCTACGGGCCCTTTTTAGAACGATCCCGTAGAGCTGACCCCGTTTGATCTCAATCAAACATAAGAAACATAGGACTTTTGTTAATTAGTGTATTTTAATCAATGACAATATACAGAGTTGTTCAGTAAGTTGTTAACAATTAAATGGTGACTATTCAACTAATTTTGAAGAATAAACCAAAATCCAACCTGCAGTCTGCAATGATAGAAATTAAAAAGTATTCACTACTGTATAAGTAAACAACATCTTTTTGAGCAACCCTGTATTTTGAAAGATACTTTGAACATTTATTTGTATTTAATAAACAGAAAAAATATCTTGTTAGAGCATTATTATAACATGTAAGCTTTGTTAGCTAGCTTTGGGTACAATCTTTGTGAATGTTTCTTTCTGGGAAACATAAGAAGATCTTTGTATAGAAAAATACATTTTGTTTCCTTGGGTTTTCGTCCTTGGGTGAGTGAGAACAGTTAACAACAAAATCTTATACACTTGGAGCCCGTGACAGTAAAACTGCACTTATACGGACTTATCAAAATATCGCATATGAATGTCAGGATTAATCCTGGCAGAAATATTTTATGCCACAAGTTTTGAGTTGTCACACTGCGATATTTCGAAAGTAGAACGAACAAATTAAAAAAGAAAAATTTCCGCATTAAGGGTAAAATTATATTGGGTTTATATATTAAAAATGAGTGTGACAGACCTTTCTGCCCCGATAAAAGTTGTCACACCAAATTTTTCTGAAAAAAGATAAAATTTGCAATAAAATGGTCTTGTAATTATTAAAAATATTTCTGCTAGGAAAGACCCCAGCACACCTTAGTCCATATTGTACGTATCGTTAAATAGTATTAACTCATATGCCAAATTTCGGAATCCGAGTAAGAGCAGTTTTACTGTGACGGGCTCCCCGTTTATTACGGCCACAATCCAATACAAAAATATTATTTAAATTTGTGATTTTTAAATGCCGTAGCACATGTTTAATAAAAATGTTTATTTACAATATTTGATTTTGTTCCAAATCAGATTCAATTATTTCAATACGTGCTTTATTAGAACACCACGTGCTCTTACAACTAAAAAATGCTTGGCTTCAAGCGGACTGTTTGCTAAACGAATAATCAATGATTTTTTTTTAAATTTAAAACAAAAACTTTATCCGTATTTATCAGGAAATCTCTTTTAGGCCCTTTTGAATTGAGCAAAAGTGGTACCACTTGCTAAACTACACGGTAGGAAATTATTTGCAATACTTTATCGTTTCGATGATTTTGATTTGCTATAAAATTTTAAACATAAATGATTTTATCTATAAATGGGGTGTCAGGCTCATACTGGTGACAAAATACTTCTGATGAATAGTACTATTTAACAGTGTAATGTCACTGATGCTACTAATGGTATAACGCTATTTCTTACCGTGTTCGTTCCCTATAAATTCACATATTTAAAAATCAAAGCCAATGAACTGATTATGTGATGAAAAAATCGAGATCAAAAATTTTAAATTTTAGTATGGTATCTCAAGATTAAAGTTCTATCGCTCTTAATGGAAACCTCTATGTATTGTGTATTATAATATTACATCATTGAAGTGAAGTAGTCTTAGAAGCCCGCAAGTGTGTATTATATAATATTCATATAATTCTATGGTACACACATAATGTTAGAAGTGTTTAGACATAGAAACAGTTCTAAAACTAGAAACTATACAAATCTTTATTTCAAAACACGATATTCTCTGTATGCCCATTCACTAAGTTCTTAGATCTGCTAAAGCCTTTCCTACTCCTTAGCTTCCATTCCTGTGATATAACCTAGCAGTCGCAACGTAAATTTATTTTCAATTTTAACGACTTTCCGATTTCTGATTAAATACGAAATTTTTTTTAAAATCTTATCTAATACCTCTAGTAATTCTAAATGAAATATGAAAAAATGTATGTATTACTCCTTTAGTATTGTATAGTGTGCTATGGCCGTCAGGTTATTGTCAGTTTCAAACAATAGATGCGTTGTCGACCGCATACAAGTATAAAAGTTATACACACGCATTGCTAATATAAACGTAACAAGATCATTGTATCACTAGATTTGTATTCTTCATATAGATCAAAATATTGTTGAACTGCTTACATTTCTAAATTTTCATATAAGATATGATTTAAGTGCTGATGCAACAAGAAAATGCACTTTATTTTGAAGTAGTGTTAGATTTAAACTATCCACAAATAATACATGAACCATCAACACCCATCCCCTGACACTTTCCCAATGTGTGGTTTCAATTTGTGTACATGAGTAAATAGCTATGGTCTACACTATTATCTGCTTAATATAACTTCCGTATAATGTAAATTTGAACGTTACCACTCTCATCAAACATATTTTACTATCAATCATTTTACTGTTTCTTCAGAAACGCAGGTCAGTTTAACTAAGAACGGAAAGGGGACTTGGTTCGAGCAGGTCCTTCCTATCTACTACGTATATAAAAAAATACTTTTGAATTTAGGCCAAAAATCACAATTTGTCTTCCTCGGGACAAAATCCGTTTAAACTCATGCATGCCGGCGGTTGGAAATTTTTTGGAACAGCAGACAAATTCGGAAAATAATGATTTTAGCAAAAAAAAAAGTTTCATACAAAGTTGTTGCTAAAGAAGTAGTATAAACTTTGACCTTGAGGGTTACCTTGGCTTAGCTTGAAAATCACTGGATTAGTGAAAGCTCTTATACTGTGATAGGACAAAGGAAAACATCAAATTAGAAAATTATTCCTCCTAAAAAAGTCCTTTACGTCAAGCAGTCGGGTAAAAACGCAACACATTGCCGTTTGTGTGTATTGGTTGATAGTTATATGGAAGTGATGTGAGTAATTGATGGTAGTTTTAGTTTTGCTTGCATAATAAAAGAAGCAAAATAAAAGTGTAGTTAGTTTGCTTAGACTTGGTTGGAACGGATATAAATTATTCAAAATTAATTCAAGCAACATTTCCGTATTCCGTATATCCCGTATCCGTTATTGAAGTAAGTAGGAAGTAAATAAGTGATTTTTTTAATATATTTACAAATAATATTTTATTCAAATAGTTCATGACTCTCAAATGCTACCAAACATGCCAAAAATTCAATATGCTACCATGTTACCATATATGTACATTTACATACATGTACAGATGCGCTAATATAAATGTTTTCAACCTTCGTTCCCTGACAAATTTATATGTATAATACAGATTTAGAACAGTAAGTAAATAAAATTGTGTACAAGTATTTATTTAACTTTAACATTTGTTTTTGTACAGTTTGCATAAGTAATTTCGTTCCTAGCAGGGATCCCACGATTGTTCTCTTTTTTGTAGTGTGTTTTAAAAATATTTATTAGGATTAAATTGACGTGGAAAAATAGCTAGCCCTGAAAGAAAATTAAAACTCGCGGTAAAGCCGCAGAAAATACCAGTATGTATTTTAAAATTGAAACACTAACAGGAATACCTATATAATCTGACTTTAATCTTCACTTGTTATATTTTTATTCCTTGTATATATGAAATATATCAAGGTATACTAAGTTTAGTCCCAAGTTTGTAACACTTAAAAATATTGATGATACGAACAAAATTTTTGGTTGCTAGTAGAGATTCCCGGTTGTCTGTCTGTCTGTCCGTCTGTTAACACGATAACTCAAAAACGAAAAGAAATATCCAGCTGAAATTTTTATAACGTGCTCATGCCGTAAAAAGTGAGGTCGAGTTCGTAAATCAGCAACCAAGTTTAGTTTTGTCTTGAGTGAGTAGGTTATATCTTGTAAACCGTTTCAGATAGAACAAAAGTGAAAGTATAAAAACGCTCCGTATACGCTCCGCAACTAAGGCGCTAATTATATAGTATGTATTATTTGTTAATACCGTTATGTATGTGTGGCTATGTAAGAGTGGCCACCTTTCTTTACATACCTACATGACGTAAAAATACAAACGATTGCGTAATCAACACTGTTTTTACCAGGTATTTCAATAATTAACTCAATTATTTGTTTTCACTTGTTAATCTAAAATTAAAAATGTACTCAAGAACTACAACACAGTGCCTGTCAAACCAGCCCCCCTCCTCTAGCCCCATCTCATCTCACCTAGATAGATACCTACTAAATGAATTATCGTGTTTTGTTAATGAACATATTATTTATTATTTATAAGCTTCGCTACGCTAACGTTATAAGATAGAACGCTTCGTTCATCTCTTTGCTATATAAATTTTTTTATCGTTCGTTTGTTTATTTTAATATCAAAGGATTATCCGTTCAGGATAGGATGCCTTTGGAATTCATTTTTTTATTTAACGGAGGTAGAAGCAGCGATAGTTTGAGTATAAATTATGTTTATAAATATTATATTACTGGCATAAATAATATAACAATCTATGGTGAATATGACTTGTATATAGCTTATTGATTACAATCACTTTCTGATTATTGCTAGGTAGTCTGCGGTTAATAAGGTCAAATTGGTGAAATATAGAATTACTGGTCGTGAAAATACGTGTGATAGCTAGATGGATTCGGAATGATGATGGAAAAGGTGTTTCATTTTTCGCCAATATTTCATTAATATTTAATAAATTGTAAAAAAAACTCCCACTCCAGGAAGTATACCTTCGTTATTTATAATTTCTATCTCACACTAAACAATTTATTTTACGGTAATTAATGAAAACCGTTTTATTAAAATCCGTTTTAGCTTTCTTTTATCTCACATTCACGAATATTTGAACAATTTGATTTCAGTTTTCAGGATGCACACGATAACTTTCTATCAGATTGTTTCTAATAAAGTTATCTGAGTGACTACATAGAATATCAACCATAAAATGTGTATAGATTAAAATATGGAAGAGAAATTATATGTTTTTCTTATCCATCCGTTCTTCATAGTTTTAGATCAGTTCAAGCAAACAATTGCATACACTACATTAATGCTTTCAAACGATCTAACGTCACGATAGTACTTACTATGTGAAAATCATTTCAAAACAGCGGAAATAGATTATGAAAATTTCCATAGGCAGGAACTTCTGTTTCTAGTTTCCAGGAGGGAGGAAAATTTTTAACCACACAACAAGCTTATTATGAATATTCTCAAAGAATAAATAGTTAAAAAAATAATACTACCCGACTGCGTTAAATAACATCTGAAAAGAAAGACAAAAGTCTAGTAGATTACATAGTGACTTTAAGAGGGATCATTATTTGGAAGATTTGATTAGATCTAGATTTTAATGGGTCGCAACTGTTAAAATCGCATGCGCAATCGTTTGTTTTTTTACGTTTTATATAACACGAATGTGGTGTCACACACACATAACGGATATTCCCATATAATACATACTATATAATGTTCTAGCCTAATTTGCACCCTCACGAAAAAATGTTTGAAGCAAAAGTTGTATATTTTTTGTAAGGAAAACTTTCTCTTACTTTTAAAATAATTAGCGTAATTTGAAAATTCCTTATTCTCAAATCCATTTGAAGAAATATATTCTACCTTGAAGTTTACCCGTATCCAGATGTTTAATAGAATCTGTTAGAAAATAAAACTAAATACACCCCTAACAAAGAACTGAAAACTTAAAAATTGAATTAAATACCTAGAGCTAGGAATATACAACTTAGAAACAAATTTGTATTCTGGTAGAACTTTAGTAAACTATTACGAATCATGTTATGATGGTTGCCATCTTGAGTGTCGTAATAAATACATGAACAAACATACCAACAGTATCACCAAACAACAAATAACATTGCTCTTTACTGATCAAGGAGCTGGTGATCAGGGAGCTTCACAACAAAGCTCAGATAAAAATATTTAGAAAAATTTCAGCTCAAGTTCTTTCAACAAAGAAATAGTCATTATTACTGATCCGTTACGATGGAAAACATACCCTTTGAAGTTACTTTGACTCAAAAAAGATAAAAACCGGTTTCATTTATCATTGGGGCAAGTAGTTTTCGAGATAAAGTAAAAAAATCTCTACGAGATATTTTTTTCCGAAAATACTAGCTCAATCGTCAAATGAACTTGAGTTTTGGTTTCGTAGAGTTGGAATTACCATTTAAACTTAGTTTTATCAAATTCGGCCACAAAATTTTTTTTCCCAATATGGAGGTTACTCTCTAAGAATCGATTTTCATGTAAGGTATGAAAAAAATATATTGATCGATAGACCTCGTTACGTTTTTGTACGCAACCTATCGTGCACACCTTTCACTTTTTCGTAATGCGTGTGTATACACGTATAACATACAAAGCATGTATTGTTTGAAACTGACAATAACCTGACGGCACAGCAAGCTACACAATACTTTTATTGGGTTGGGTTGGGTTGGAAGACACACAATTTTTCTCGATTTTTTAAAGAATGTATAATTTTAATTTGACAAACAGATATTCCATACTTTTTGTTATGGCGGCATCCAACTTTTTTTAACGTACGTAAGAATGTGCATCATCTCTTGAAGTACTTGTAATTCAGGCGTCGTAAAAATAAACTGGCGATAATGCTACCAGCACTCGTAGCATATGCTCCATTGAAAACTAAACACGGAATTACAATATTTTGTTGACTTTATATACAAGGAAATAAAAGTCATCAGCTACCTTCTTTAAGGATGTATGAGTATGACTATAATGTTTGATTTATAGCTCAAAATTTTGTGTTTAGGTAAAGTTTTACTCAAAGAATATATGGTTAAAATTTCAACTTAGATATCCCTGCAAAGTATTCAGGAAAAAACCATTGAAAATCGGTATAAAATACATTGTTTTTCTGCAGAAATCTAAAAAAAAAATTACATATTTTAAAAGTTTTTGATGATTTTCACTTGAAATTGAAAAAATATATTTTTTTTTTACCTCAAATTACATAGTCATAAACGCTCATACATCCTTAACTATAAATAGTAAATACATGATATCCCAGTACAGTAAATAGTAAACGTCACTCATGCGTACCCCCCACCACTATTCCCACCACTAAACTAAACTAATAATGGTTTTACTATAACCATGATAAGTTATCCCCTTATCCGTAGTTAGGTTAGGTTTAGTTGAATAGTAAGTAAAGATAATATTTTGTACAAACAGATACACTGAACTGATACACATAAAATAAATAATCTTTAAGGTTGTGCTTTTTATTTATTTGAAGCTCAAAACGGAAATTACATTCAGAATGTAATCAGTTTTTGATGTTCCACCAACATCAACTACCTACCAAATAAATACTCATCTTTTAATTTATACCGTGTGTTAATCATACGCAAATTCTTTTTTTGGAACTATGTTTCTTATCGCATGTTATAATTTGTTTGCTGGTTGGGAGGTAAAACCAAAAAATATGCAACAATTTAAAACAACCCCAAAGTGTATTACCTAGGAAACTAAAGCTTTTTTAATCGATCCAGCTTGGCCATGAATTTCGAGAATATTTTACAATCTGTCAATTTGTATTTTTTGTCCAAAGTTTATGTTTTTCATTTAAAAATGAGCTGTGAGTTATCAGAATAAGTTTAAAGTAATTTTATGGTATGTTATAATAAATATCTCAAGCCAAATGAAGGTAATGTACGCACATATTGGGTTGACTACTAAATTAAAACTATGTCTTTTTTAAAATAATATTACAATTAACTTTTCTTTTTTTTTTTAATATAGGTTCCTTTATTAATTATAGATTATGTGTTATTCTGATGTATGAGCTATATTTTTGTAGTTTTGCGTGAAAACATAACAAACAACCAAACAAACAAACATCCTTACTTTCACATTTATAATATATAGAGATATCATATTTCCTAATCTTCCGGAAAAGAATGCGCCACATAATACGCCTTAAATGTTGTATGAAGAAAATCGTGATTTCAGTGAATATAATATTTGTGTATCGAACTGATATCAGATTGACACCCTGTAAATAAAACACATTTTAATGGAAAATAATCCTCTTTACAAACTGGTATAAAAACAAAATAATAAAGTTCCAACCTCGTAGATGTATGTTTACTAACCAATAATCAGTAAACAGTAAGTCTATGGCTATTGATACTTACATAACGATTAGTTATCATCTCTTTAGTTGCTTAAAGTTGACTGCTTATTTCTAAAAAAAAACTTGCTAGAAAATGTAACTAATTGATTTATATAGTTTAAAACAAATCAGAAATGATTAAAAAACATATTTTACAAACCAATTCAATTCAAATCATACGAATCTGATTTGTAGAATTCTGATAAACCTTTCTCTATTCGTTAAAAATTATCCAAAATAGAGAATTGGGATTTTGAACCAAATTTTTGTTGTTATTGAGGAAAATGGAAAAATCATATATAAGTTTTATAACAACACTGTTTCTATTTTATATTTGACAGATTTAAAAGAACGTTTCGAAAAAGGAAAACGCCCCATTAAAAAACGCTCGTAAAACGTCGTTGTGATGTAATAATTTTTTTTTAATTTTAACTTTGATGTGCAATTAAAATCATTCATAGAACTTTGCGTTTGTTCTTTATACTAATGTTGTATTGAATATATTAGATCAACTTGTAGCATATTGATATTAGTGGTTTTAGCTTGGTCCAGTTTATAATTGATATGGATTTTATTATAAATGTATGTAAATCTATTTGGATCGGTGTGTTCTAAATCTGTACTAGATAGAATAGAAATTCTATGTTCTAACATAAAACATGTAAGGGATTAGTTAGTTATACAAATATATATCTACATAGCTGTATCGATATCGATAGGTATCTATATCTGTTTTGATTGAAAAATAGAACAACTACATGAAACAGGCATCCAATATTGTCTTACCCAAAATGACACTGCCCTCATATATTATAAATGGGGAAATTTGGGAGGATGAATGAATGTATCAAACTAATTATAACTGCTAACCCATATATATATATATTTTAAACATGCAGGACATGTCACATTTGAATCCAAATGGAGCACCTTTTATATCTATAATTTATTATTTTAGCAATTCATATGAAATATTTATATTAATCCGTCATGCTTTTATAATTAATTGAGTTTCACTGCATTGTAATATTATAATTATTTAATTTAAATATATATTCTATTGAATAAATTGATATTCATCGATTTAATAAAAAAACGAGAGGGGTCGTGGGACACTTGGTTGGAACTCTATTCCTATCCAATATTCGTATATTATAAATAAAGCGCTTACTTTTTTACTTAGATTTGCTTTAATTTTTTTGCTGGTTTGAATGAATTATTATGCATATGTTCAATTTTGTAAGAACATTTTGTGCTTTTTTCTTCTGTCTATTTTTTTAAATATTCATTGTGACTTGTAATCAATTATAGATTAAAATGGCTCACCCTGTATATTGATTGGATTGAATATATTAAATATTGAATCGATTTTAAAACGAACCTCCATAAAATTTTAGCTCATACCTCACAAATTTTGAATGTAATTTTCTAAGTATATTAAAAACGTATTGCATTTAATTTTCAATTTTATTTACAAAATAAAACTATTTAAATATTTTTACAGGTATTAGTTCTAGATAGAATTACCTAGAAATATATCTATTTTGAATAAATTATAAAACTATTTACATTTTTAATGAGTGTTTAATAGTTTTTGATAAAACTTAATATATTTATTATATATCAAACTTAAATAATGGAAGGTAAGCTTGAATCAACGAAGAACCGAATTTAAGAATAAACATAATCTACTTTGTTTCTACGGCATTTCACTGACACCGAAAATGATCAAAGTTCGAAAAATTTGATCAGTAAGTCGGATTTGAATGCGGTTTTTTGTATTCGATTAGTTACAGCGTCAGGAAATTTTATGACCTAAATTGATTTAGAAGAAATTAAAAATAGTGATGAAAATGATTTCCAATTCATAACATGGATATCTTCGTCGCCTTCTGGAGTTTTTGTCCAGAGGTACTTGAGCTTTGAATGGTGAAAATTGCATTCAAATTCGACGTACTTCTCAAATTTTTAGAATTTCATTACATCGTCTCTTCGACTACTACTATTTGTCGGACTGATATCGGACTTGGAAAGTAAATAAATAACGATATTTAAATGGTTGTAGTTAGTTTTAGTTAAAACAAATAAAAATAAAAAGTTTAATAAAAGAAGCTTTATACTAATAAAATATTATTCTATTGTTTAAATAAATATCTATAGATATAAATAAAGATAAATATATCTAATATATTTAGATATTAAGATGTCAACAATGTTTCTTAACATAAAATAAATATCACAATTTAAATTATTTTTACCTACATTTTATACAATATATTATTACTCTAGCAAGTGTTTTTCTGTCCTTACCTTATCTTCCTTATTCCTCTATCAAATTCCACGATTCACTTCTTATTTTAAAGCTTTTTATGTCTAGATTTCACAAAAAATATACCCACGGTTTAAAAATGTACCGCTGGACAAATAGCCTTAGCTATATACTGCCTTATAGTTCCGGCCATAAGGCAGTATTCTTGATATTTCCCCTAGTAATAAATATTATTGTTTTTGTCATCATATAACAACAAATGGAACGCTAAAATAAGGAAATAAATATATAAAATGTATAATTATGTATGCAATGCATCATTTAATTAACAAAAACAAATTAAATTTAATTAAAACAAAACATAATTTTATATTAATTAAGGAGCGTTTACACGATCTAAAATTAATATTATTCAATAACTGCTCACGATTTAGTGATAATCTAAATATTGATCAGTAATCAAGGAGCCAATCTGTGGATGGAAATCCCATTGAATAAAAGCACCGAAGTTATTCTGAAGATTGGATCTAGTTCTTCGGATTGCATTATTAGCCAATTTAGAGAACTGGAACCAATCTGATTTCAGAGAATAATTTCCCCATTAAATGCTCTATAAAATGAGCTATTAACCATTATAGATTAAAATAGACAAGTACAAAGGCAGTTTTAGAATATTGTTTTATGTAGCAAAATAAATATAACAAGACTAATAATTACATTAACTTTTTAATAACTCGCCTCGCTATATTAAATAAACTATTATTTTATTGTTATCGATCGATAAAATAAACAAATAATTAATTAATTAAAATTAACATCATAAATAATTATCAAAATGTAATAAATAAATGCATTCATAAATAATAATATCAACCTAATATCTAATAATGATGAAAATGTAATAAAAATGAATAATGACATACCTTTACCTAACTAGGTATATTTATTAGGCTTTAGGCATCATTATTAAATACACACTCACATAAATCATTACGAATAGAGTTCTAGAATAGAGTGCTGACAAATTTGAGTTATTTAATGAAATTATTTCGAAAGTTTACCAAAAATTACTAAGAAAAGTTGAAAAAAAAAAGTTTAAATTAATTTTTTTATGTAAATTTACTTCAACACTTCGCTTTCGTAACGACATCGCACGACTATCAGTTTTTTTATTCAAAAATTGATAAGATTTTGAAATTGATTCTGTGACCATTAAAATTTTATTAGTTTTAAACTATGTATGTATATGTGTTTCTTTTTTTTTTTGGCACACTGGACTCAATTAAGTCCAAAAGATATGGCACTAATAAAAATTTAGTATGACGACAACCAGACGCCATATTGTGAAAAAGCAAAAATTACAATTGGTGAACTATGTGAAGTAAGGTATCATTGAATAGCTTTATTAAATAGATAAATCGATTCTAGTAAGAATCGATTGTGTGCAGTGTTCTAGAATGTTCTAGAATATTAACTAATTCTTTAAAATTTATACAGGAAGGACTATTTTAATCTCTTATAACTAATTGCTTTTTTGGAAGTTAACCAATCAACAAAGTTTAACAAAAGTTGCTGGGGATATCATGCTCTGACATTAGATTATACCTACTTTTCCGGGTTGCTTTAAAAGTCAATTTGCTCCTAAATAGTACGAGATAGAATAATACTTTAAACCAGAAAATTAGTCCTCACAAAAAACTAAACATTATTTATTTTAAAATTTTTTTTGAAATTCGTTAGCTTTCGTAGGAAATTCGACTTAAATTTTATAAGGATGAACTTTCTATTTTGAAGTGTAATTTAATCTCTTACCTTTGTAGGATATAAATTGATTATTAAAGCAATCGGAAGAATTTAGATGTCAGAACATGACATCCCCCATTAAACGGTCCACCCCGTATATTTTCAAAAATAAAATTTGATAAAATAAATTAATTTATTAAAATAGCATTCTTGGGTAAATAACTACAAAATGATCTTTTCCAAAAAGAGTAAATTTTTTGAAATGCACATTCATTTTGATTGCGATGGCAAAGTCTTTTAATTCGTTCAACCAACAGAATAAATCGAGAAAAACCAGAAACACCAAGTCTATAAATTATTTCCTATGTTGATACATTTTTGTACCAGTACTAATAAAATTAGATCCCGACAAATAGGCGCCTCTATATTTGGTTTTCCATCTGTATACATTTATTTAAAGGAAATGCGAAAAAATATCTATATGTTAGGATGTTTTTTATATCAACTCTTGGGTACAGAGTCTGACAGGGCATTGAACTTTACTAGGTACTATTTTTAATAATCTTATTTTAGTGTTTAGGTCTAGTAAATCGTGTTAATTATCTTTATCTTTAACTATCGTGTTTATATGTGATTATTATTGACTATTAACGAACGAAGTGCTTTACTGCAGGGGGCTTTTTGAATAAAATTTCATGTCTAGTATAGTCGCCTAGCTAATTATGTAATAAACTATATTCTGTAATCTTTACCTATATTAAAGGAATTTAAATTCCTCCTAAGGTTTCTGTCTCTTGGTGAATCGTCCGAATGGAAATCATCCATATGATTTCTATTTACGAAACACGCTGTAATCTGAATGCATTATAGAAAATGGCTCATTAGTCACGAATCAGAAAGACGTACAAATTATTTACTAATATGAAGTTTTTTATTGGAAGCAAATAATTAATTGAAGTTAGTGGATAAACGAAGTAGGTATATCATCATATATTTGAACACAATAGATAAGTTAATTGTAATACCAATGTATTTTTTGTTTACATTATTTCTAAATTATTATATTTGTTATTAAGCAAAAAGTATAATTTTTCACGTGTGTACATATTATAAAATTTTTTTACGGTCTGTATTTTGCGTAGGTAAACGTGCGTTGCGTAAATAAAATTAAAAAACGCATAAAAATTCAATAAACTTTTTTGTTTGTTAGTAAATTATTTTCAAAATAAAGGAATCAATAAACCCAATCATGTTTATTACTTTTATCACAATTACCTTAAAATACTTAAAAGCCTGATTTTGATCAGAAGCAGATAGATAAATAGATATATCTATAAATAAGTTTGATAGGTAGGTAGCTTTTCCCTTCTAACCAAACCTTTTATGATAATTGATAAATTAAAATGTAGGTTTCCACTTATTAACAAATCAAGTTTTCATCAGCCATCAAATTCAATTAAAGTTTTTAACTTGATTCGAAACCGATATGGAAATTATTGCTTGCAACACGAAAATACAAATACAAAACTTTATGCGTTCGAAAATATTAACATTCAACTATTCACTGTTGACATCGAATATAAAAAGTGTCTACAAATTGAAAAAGTTCGGTAGCAATATTAATGGTCGTTTAGAAATGTAGACCATTTAGAACAGGAAAATGGTTCAAGAAATCACTCCCGAGATATTTAGAAGTATATTTAAACAATTTTGTAAAAGAACAATTCTGGAAAAAATATGGATAAAGTTTTTAAGTAATTTGAAGTACATTTCAAAAAGATTAACAAGAATATTTTGTAAACCAGAAACTTATTGATCTGACCTCCATTGATCAAAGACTTTGTTTTCTTTTTATCCAGTATTAAAAAAAATTTTAATTAAATTTTTTTCTCTAAATTTTTTATTTAAACAGCAATTTTTTTTGAAGGTATTTCTTGTTAGATTCCGTTCCGTTGCGATTCCACAACGAATGATAAAATAAATATGTATTATATGTTTAAAATTGGATACACTTACACTGTTCATGAAAAAAATATCCTTACAATGTTTATATTCATTCAATATTCTGTTTTGAGCTGGGTTCAAGCGTACTCTTTGACAGTCAATCCAGAACTTCTGGAAAATTGAACGACAGTTCTCAAATATTAAAGTTTACCGTTACTTTAACTCTATATACTTTATGAATTATTTGTAATATTAGTTAAAAAAAGACATACTTCTCATTTAGTAGTCAACCCAATATGTGCGAACATTACCAACATTTTGCTTAATTAAGATAATCATTATGATATAACATAAAATTACTTTTTATCTTTATTATCTTTAACTTCTTCTGATAACGCACAACTTACTTTTTTTGAAATAGAAATTGACAGATTGTAAATTATTTTTAAAATATTCCCAAAATTCATGGCAAGCTGAATCGATTTAAAAAAGTTTTAGTTTCCTAGGTAATACTTCGGCGGATTTTGCGGTCGTTTTAAATTGCAGCACAGTTTTTGGTTTTATCTACCAACCAGCAAACAAATTATAACGTGTGATAAGAAACATAATTCCAAAAATTAATATTAGTTAGAAACACTTTAAATCACCACTTGTAAAAGTATTGTTCGCATATGAAAGTTATCGTTTTGTAAAAAGCGTCCCTAATTTCCAACCGTTTTAAAGTAACAGTGAAATAACACGACTGACCGGCCGGCCCTAGACACATCTGATTCGTTTCATTGTAGAAACATCTCATTCCATACAAAATAAAGCACAAAATACTTTACAAACATTGATAGCTCTTTACAGATAAAAACCAAAGTGTAATGTAACGTATTCGTGAACGTAAATATAGCTCTTTCGTTAACATATATAGAAGAATACGTCCACCTCCACCGTGGACACCAAATAAATGAAGAGGTTTGAGGCTTTATTTTTTTCTTGTTAGATTATTCTATGCTCATTGTTCACTATGGCCATTGTGATATTTTTCACGTAGGTGAAAACATCAAGATTTGTTAACACTCGCGTCAACTGTTCAGTAGTCTTAAGTCACGTAATGAGAGATTTTCTCACGTTTTCTGCACATGCGTCAAATATTTGGTGCATAACCATAATTTTAAATACATAATCTGTATATATAAAAATAAATTGCTGTGCGTTAGTCTCGCTAAAATTCAAAAACTCATAGTTCAGGGATAGTTTAGAAAAAAAATCATTTTCATTTTAAAAATTGATTACCTTTTGTTTCGGACAGTTTCTTAAATAACTAATGTAATAAAATGAATAACAAATATCTTGGGTCTTTGTCCAACAAATTACTGGGTGTCCGAAACAGTAATGAATCGTAATTGAAATGAAAAGGATAATTTCGGAATAATTAGATTCAATGCGGAATAATTTCAGAGACTGAACGGAATGAAAATGTTGGCTCTACAGTCAGATTCATAAAATACCTCGAAAATTACTCATTCAATGGTCAAATAAACACGATTTTTGTAATTTTCGGGTCAAAATTACCTTAGAAACTTAGTTTTATCGAAATCGGAAACAAAAACTTTTTTTACACTTTGTGCAATTCGAAAAAATCATAAAAAATTCAAAAAAACACAATTTTTGTAATTTTTGGTTGGGTTGGGTTGGGTTGGGTTGGGTTGAGTGTGAGTGTGGGTGAGGGTGTGGGTGTCGGTTGAGTTGGGTTTTTTTCTTCAATTTTATTGATCTGTATATATAAAAATAAATTGCTGTGCGTTAGTCTCGCTAAAACTCAAAAACGGCTGGACCGATTTTCAAAATTAAACTAAACTAAATTAAGACCCCAAAAGTTGCTAGAATGGGCTGTGAGGAACGTATTTTTTAAATTCCGCCACCAAACAATCACGGTCCTTCTTTCAAAGATCCCGTACTATAAGTTTTAGTTTCCTCATGGTGAGAAATTTTTTTTATAATAAATTTTTATACAAATTTCAAAACATACAAGTCATATACTTTGCATAAACTGATCAAAAAATGTACATTGATTATATTATTTATAAATTATTATATTTATTATTATCGAAAAAGAACACACTTTATTTTTTCCGCTTTGCAAGTAAATTAATTAAAGACATAGCTAAAACAGATCAATTGAGTTACACAACTCAATTCTATTTATTTTTTTTAACTCACACGTAATCACATTAATGATTATTTACAACATTTCCTCCTTATTTATTACCGTTTTTTTTTCCAAAAAAAAAAAGAAAGAAAATTTTTATTCAAGTTTACGTGGATATATTTCTTCTTACCTTACTTGCCACCACTGTATTGGGTGTCCCTCAAATTATTATTAAGCATTTATTCACTGAGCCAAGAGTAAAACATAAAAATTTTTGTGAAGAGTTTCTAGAATTATAGACTAGCTCCGTAACCAAAAGCTTAGAGTTAGGATTCTATCCAATTTTAATAAAACAAGTATGGAATTATTCTTAATTTGGGTCATACTTTTCAAATTTCTGGTCAAATTTAGCCGAGCTATAAAAGTTTTGATGGCAGTGGGGTCTTGGTACCCAAATTTCGTGAAAGAGTGGATGTGATCTAAAAAATACCGCGAGAATTGAAAAGTTTGACCCAAAATTAGTTAGTTTCAATAAAAATTCCAACCAGATCGGATAAAATTTGATCGTATAATGAAAATAATCGATTTTTTGAACTTAATGACGTCATTAAAATCCAAAAAATTAAATTTTGCTCTATTATATCCAAAGTATATCCAATTTTAATAAACGAAGTATGGAAATTTACTAAATTTGGGTCATAATTTTCAAATTTATGGTCAAATTTAATTCAGCTATAAAAGTTTTGAAGATAGTGGACTCTTGGTACCGATATTTCGCAAAATGATAAATATGAACTTAAAAATAACATCAGAAATGAAAAGTTTGACCCAAAATTAGTGGGTGTCAAAAAAAAATTCATTCTGTTCGAATAAAATTTGAGTGTATTATGAAAAAAATCGATTTTTTTGAACTCTATGACGTCATAAGAATCAAAAAAATTGAATTTTGCTCTATCAAATCCAAATTTATAATAAAATTTTTAGGTGGTTAGTATAAAAAAACATATGAAAGTCTTTCTGGATCTGTTACGAAATTTCTGTATTGATAAAACTCTCTGGAGTTCACCTCTAAAGGCAATGATAATTTTAACACTTGCTACAATTTAATAACAATAATGAAAATGAAGGTTACAATCTATAAACAATGGTTGAACGGACTGAACACGGACTGAACGTGATGTTTTCACAGGACGCGAACGTTTAGGATACAATGCGATCGTGTTTACCATATCTAAGAACCTGAGGGTGGGTTTTTTTTTTATTTTATACCTCTCTGCTGCGTAACAAACTGTTTTTATTTTATTTTAAAGAAAGTGAAAACAAACAGTTGACTAAGTTAATTGTTGAAGTACCATGTATAAAACGGAGTAGATAACAAACATTTGGTTTTTACGTCAAGTAAGTAAAAAAAGATAGCCACTCTTACATATATAATACATACTATATAATGTTCTTAACTTATTTTATGCCTTCAAAGGTACAGAGTGCTAATAACGAAAAAACGTTTCAAACAAAAGTTGTTTTTTTTTGTTTATAAGGAATATTTTTTACATTTAAACTGGGGCTTGTTGGTCAAGATCCAATTTACCCATGTTGCTCATTTATGAACTCAACCTCACATTGTAAGTCATGAGCCAGCTATACAAATTTCAGCTTAATCATAGACGAACAGCATGAAATGGATTCTCTAGGTGATTTTTTAAACACCTATATCGAAATTTTGTCAAACTTGGGACTAAACTTAGTATACCTTGATATATATTACATATAAACAGGGTATAATAATAAAGTTTTGTGGAATCAATTTCACTAGTCGTGGTCCGTGAAGTGGAAAGACTTTTTAACTTAAACAGGGTATGTTTTTTTATAATTAAAAATGCCAAAATTATTGTTCTAAAAAAAAATTATTTAATTATGATTCAATGTCATAAATATTCAAGGATTTTAATTAGAATTGTTCTTTTTTTGTTGTTGTTAGCTAGCTTTAATACCAAATGTAAAGGTGTTTATAAATTTTGCTTCTTTTGTTTTTTAATTCGTGCACGGATGGGTTTATCACTGCGTAGGAAGGAGAGAGGGTAGCTGCCTCCTTTGAACCTATAGATTTTACCACAAATTTTATAGACTTAGACCCAAAATACGATTGAAGTTTATATTTCTTTGCTTATACCTTATAAGTACGATCTTCACTCATTTGATAACCAGATAAGATATACAGTGTGTCCACGGATAGAGATAACTATGCTTGTAAATTTTCTTATTTTGCATTTAAAAAAAAAAAAGTTTTTATACAAAATTTTGCTTATTCTGAAAATATGTAGGCATATTTAAAACTTGCAGGGAACCTTCTATACAAAATTTCAGTTGCATTTTTTAAGTAGAAAAACCTTAATTTTTCTGGGTTAGTATGTATACAGACTATTCTTTAATTGATCCTGGGAAATGATATTTGTTCATTAATAATTAATGATAAATGTAAATGATTTAAATAAATCAATAAATTTAAAATAGATATCACCTGCATTATTATTAGTTTTAGATATAGGTAGTAACTGCTTGCTACTAATGCTAATTATTTATGTTTAAACATGATTAGCATGCACATGACCCAATCTGCAAGTAATCAATAAATAAATTATTTAAATTTACAAAATTCATGTAATTTAAATGTGTTGTTATTATTATCACTTCCATATCATCCATTTATTTTAAATAATTCACCCACATATTACTTTCAGGAAGCTAAATGACCTAAATAAAAGTGCTGAAAGAATCTAAAAGAACGAGATTCAAAGCTAATAAAATAAAGTTCAAAAACTAAATCCCCGACGAGTATAGGATCACGTTAAAGTTTCAGACAGTTTTAAAAAAACTTTTCAAAAGAGAAACGAAAACCCCCGACAAAAAAAATGTTTGTAAACATTTTTGTGACGTAATAATGTTAATTGAATCGTATACACTGTATACAATTATTAATTAACATTATGACGTTACACGATCTTTTTTTGAAACATCATGGAAAAAGTTTTGTTATAAAACTTATATATGATCTTTCCATTTTTTTGGTTCAAAATCCCAATTATTATTGGCTGTACATGGACGTTAAATAATAGTAATAATAATAATTATAATAATTAACATATTTTAGAATCATTTTCTAATCATTTATCGACAGCCATAACCACTTTTTTACAAAGATCCTAGCAAGGAGCGAACACACCTTCAAGTACACACCTTTTTAAGTTGGGGCTGGTTGTCTACTTTATGATCAAGTACTTACTTATTGCTTTGTATCTAGCACGATTATTATAAATTATTAATAGGTTAGGGGCCAAACACACATTTCGGAATAGTGGAAAATTTGAGAGGCTGCCTGCTATCAAAGTTATGTCGGAAAACTTTTTAAAATGGTTCGGCTGTTTGAGCAAATACGGTGTATTCACTTTTTTTATGGTAAATCATAGTTCAAAGTTGACCACAATAAAGACAGTTTTGGGTCTCTTGTGGGGCCAAAATTTTGAATAATTGCATTTTAAAATTGTGATTTTTAAAAAAGTGCTTTATGGAAGAACTCACAATAATGTTAATTGAACAAAAATTAATCTGTGAATGAGCTTAAAAAAGTTTTATCATGAAGAAAATTTATCACAGAAAGAAAAGCATGAAAAAAACTTTAGTTTTCGACGCTTTTATAATATTCTTAAAACATAAAGGCGAATTCAAGCAAGAAAAAAAATTAAATTAAAATGCAGTTATTTTGTTAGAACGCAACAAAATATGATACCTGGTGATCGCACCATTCAAACCAGTGAAAATTGCAATTTTTCAGTTGTCAAACGTTCTTAAATGACGTGTCAAATACTTTGCCTGGCCATAGATCTACAAGGAACAGGATGGAAATAAAGCAAGACAATTATTTGAATAAAGAAGGTCAAATGATATTAATAATATTATTTAATAAATAATTAAATAGTATTTATTTATTTATCATTTTATACCAAGAACTTTTAAATTCTAAGAGAATATAAGATCTAGACGGATCTCAGATATCCTAGTTGGAAATCCTTTTCTAGATACGGATATTATTTGAGATACTATCAAAAATCCTATAAAGAAAAAGTTTTATTTCGTAACAATTCCGGAAATATTTCGAGTATTAAATCATTGAATGAACTGAATTTCTGAACTTGAATGATTAAGTTTTGTGAAGTGAATTTTATGATTAAGTTCTAGCTTTTCATTTTTTGTGATTTCAAGAAAATTTCTTTGAATAACCGATAAAATCAACAGATAAACAAAGGTTGGAGGGATCCGCAAAAAAGTACTCGCGTGATTTTTTCCCTAGGCGTTTAGTTTTTGAAATAAAATTTCTTGCAAAATTAAAAATGCAATATTAATGCTTTTAAGAAAAATATATTATTTTTACAATCTCTGAGGGAATTCGCTTACCTAACACAGCTGCTAAACGTCAGCCAAGCTTTTTTTTTTCAAAGTAATTTCGACACAGAATGTTGGTAATAAATTCCTTTTTTAATTATTTGCGTAAGTTCATATTTGTAGTTTTATGAGTTCTTGTAAATTCAATAATAATAATAATTTTCCTTAACGCATTAATTAAAACTCACACTTGATTGGTGACAGTAATTTTTGGAATTTTACTAATAATACCTACGTCACAACAATTTTAAAATAAAACTTCCCCATTCATGACTTATGGTTTTTGTACTCTGTGTATATATAAAATATGTATCAAAGTATACTTAAGTTTAGTCCCAAGTTTGTAACGCTTAGAAATAATGATGATACGAACAAAAATTGGGTATAAGTGTTCATAAAATCATATAAATAGGCCATTTCCGTTTGTTAGTCTCTGTGAAAACGAAAAGAAATATTAAGCTGAAGTTTTTATAGCGGGTTCAAGACATAAAAAGTAAGTTTAAGTTCGTAAATGAGCATCATAGGTCAATTGGATCATCTTGTAAATCATTTGAGATAAAACAAAAGGTTAAAAGTACAAAATTTTCCTTTCAAAAATTTCCATTTCCAAAACAATTTTTCATAAACGTCAAGATTTACTCGTGAGGGCGAAAATTAGCACCCAACTTAAGTATCCATTTTCCCGAAAATTATAAAAGTTGAAATTTGCAGGCAGGTTTAATACGAAAAAGTTCTAAAATATACTTTCGAAAATTTTCGGATTTTCTAAAACCAAAACAAAACCAAAAAGTCGCCATAATTGTGTAGGTTTTTTAAGATCTTGTTATTTATTAAAAATAAATGCAAGCACTTACATTCAACACTTTCTATACATGGTATTTCAACAATTAATGCAGTCAATTGTTTTATTTCACTAGTTTTATCTAAAAGCTGTGAAAAGAAGAATTTAGTTGACATCTTCACACCGAAATGAATACTTATAAGTAGGTGTATAAACCCATCAAATAGAAATGGGGGAATTCCTATTAATTAAGTCTTTTTTACAAATAATTATTTACCTGTTTATAAGTTTATTTATCTTTTTTATATTAACAGCTGCAGTTAATGCCGTCACACATCACCTAGTTATCAAAATATTTTATCAAAAACAGGTTTCTCTTTAAAACTAATAATTTTTTATGTATAGAATCGGCAGGTCATGGGACTTTACCCTTAAAGAAGCGGCAAGCCCGTTTTCGTAAGGTTTGTCGCACGAACAAAATTTTATTCCAAATATATTTGTGGCTGTATGTCCTGCGCTAAAATACTACTTAATTCAAGATTACTCTCTGGTTTGTCATTGTCCTAAAGATCATGCATTAATTATTAAAAATTAATTTAATTATTTTAATTAATTAATTTTTAATTCTATTGTTTATTACCTTTAAAAAAAACATAAAAATTTGCATGCAACTTCACATTCACATGGCATAATCAAGTCTGATGACCCTGTACAGTCCTCTAAATATTTTGTTTATTTCATATATTTTTACCAAAATTTATGATTTTACAACTTTTTAAATATTATTATAAAAAATAAAACCAATTTTATTAATCTTTCAATTGCTTCAGTTATGTCAACTTTTCGGTGACCATTTGTTTGAGCTTTTCAATTCAGAGGAAATTAATTAATTTTTTTTACAGAAATTTCTCGAAATGGAAAATCTTGTAAAAAAAAAGTAAGTATCAATTGAAATAAATTTATTCCAAATTTGTGACCACAAAAACAAGATAAAATTCATCAAAGACTTAACAAATTTCCCAACAAAAAATATATCGTTTTGAAAACAAACACAATTTATTTATAAATTCTTGGTACATAACAATTCTATTTATAGATTTTATACCGTGTGTCAAGGATCATATTGTGTTACATGCTACACAAGATATGTTAATATTATTTAAATGTAATTTAATTATAGTCTAGGAGCTAGTGTACTCAGAAAACTTCAACACTTCACCAACAGTTAGTATTTATAAACATATTTCCATCTCATATAACATAGAAATAAAACAGTTCTTATAGTTCTTACTTTGAAAAAGAATTTAAATCCTTCTAAAAATGTTCATAAATCAAGTGTCAATAGAGTATGTCACATGCTTACGTGACGATTTCTATTAGTTACCTCACCATGCCAAGCCACGTCAAGGAACTTCGCTCTAAAAATGTCAAAACTTTCTGATTATGGAATTTGTTGAGTGACTTAAGTAACTCTCGTACTATAGTTTTTATTTAGACTTTAAAGTGTTTACAATCAATATTAATCAATCAATTGGTTTTATTAAAATAAGTTTAACAATTTATTTGTCAATAAAACAAACACTTACAACTAGATTGCATGCTAACATCTTCCTTCGCATACAAATTATTGTAAAACACATTTTCATGGTGCTCTGCTACTGATACTCGTACATATCGTGGGCGAAAATTTAGAAAAGTATTAGTGTAGACATTGAGTGGGTTTCGTATGCATTCACAGGTCCCACCAAACAATTAGTAGGTATATTTCGATGTATTTTGACCCGTTGAATCCGAATGTTCAAGAAAGCTCATCGCAGGACCTGTAAATGCATACGAAACTCACTCAGCACCAACACTATTTTGTCAAAAAAATAATTTGGTTCGATTATCGCCATAAACTTGATATCAAGTACATAACTTGTACACACTGTACATGTGAAATACCTTCATTTAATAATTAATAAATGCATAAAATAAAATATTAATTATGTGTGAGATAAAAAAATAAAATACCTGTATATTTAAATTTAACCCATACGATGGATTTAATGGGTGTGTGTGTGTGTGTGGGGTTATACCAGTCCCTAACTGACTTAAAGTAAATAAGTAATGTTTACTTAATAATGAAAAGTGAATGTGATATTGATTACAATACTTACTAATTAAATTTATTTAAACTTAAGTAGTAGTTTGACTTAGTTTAACTTTTAGTTTAGCTTAACTTAGCTTCTTAACTCAGAATAAGATTCATTGTCAAGTCTAGTTTAATTAACTTAAGTATTGTAGTATGTTGTTTATCTACTAATAGTTTGTTTAATTTAGTTTGATTTAATGTGATTTAATGCGTGATTTAATTCATATAATTTAACACTTGAATTAATTAATGTGCGTTTTTGTTTAAAAGTTTTGAATTCAAGTGTGATTTATTTTATTTGAATTTCATTTTCTTACAAAAACGTAAGTTTTTATTTTTATTAAATTATTTACAATACATGTCGGTGTTTTAATACCAAAAAATTGAAAATGATTCAAAAATTGTTTTAGAAATTTTAATTATCAATTAATCATCTTTTTATAAGTCATTTGTGAAAATCATCATGTCGATTCTCTGAACGTTTTAGGAGAAATTAACTATCAAAATCAGTTTTATAGCTTTTTAAATATTGATGCATAAAAATTTAGAGAAAATTACGTATGGAAAAACGAGTTCCACTTGTTATAATTTCCTTTATAGGAAAATTTTTGTCGTGCTTTTAACTAATAAATATTAGTTTTTCAAATTCAATATCTTATGAAAACTTTTTATTGAATTTTTCGGGACAATTTATTACAAAATATCAATGTTTTAATATTAAACTACTGAACAGAAAGCATACGTAAATAGTTTACGTAAATCCCAAATTAATTCAAGATATACAGAAGATATTGGGTGGGATTGAGTCATTATCGAAATCATACACTTTTCTAACGCAAGTGACAAATTTTAGTGTTTTCTAGGAGTTTATGTAACTACAACTTAACACTTTTAATATTTTTTCAAGAATTTTAATATTTTTAAGTATGATTTGTTAAGTAAGTTATTGTAGAGATAACCATTTAAATTCAAATTGATGTAGATGTTAATAATTGTCTTTAATCTATTTATTAAGCTGAACGGTCAATATCAAATGAATACCAACATCAATAAGTATGTGTCTACATCACACCATATTATACATTGTTAGTAGATTGTTATATAAATAGATCGTATAACAATGGTATATAATAAGAAGCTTATCATCATTGTTAAAGCTTTAATTCATTTAGGATAGCTAATAGCTTAACATTGCATTCAATCATTACACGTTATTAATTCATATTATAAACCATTGATTTGTCTTTATAATCAATACCAATCTATATTCATATATTTATTATAGTGATGTAACGAATATACTTACAGTATATATGAAGTATAAATAAAATATCTCGTTTTATAGTAAATCCTAACCAAACCGAATTAAAACAGTAAAGGGTTGTTTATTTAAGTACGGAATCCTTGGAAACTAAAATAATTTATTTGTTTTGTTTCATAAAGTTTTGTGTTCTCATTAAAAACAAGGTTTATGATTTGTTTTTATTTGGTTTTTGAGAGAAAGTTATTGTTTACACCTCGAAAATCGAAAATAATCATTTTTTGATATCATTACATCTGAATTCTTTAGATATTTTAACAACTATATGTGCGTATGCGTACAGTATACGTCTTTGTCGTGTTGGTGATGAAAATTTCGAGTGTCAAACGAAAAATCATGGGAGTTTAAGTTTTTATTTTAATAAGGTTTCAATTTCATTTGATTTACAGTCGAATTAAGGCTTTGATTTGTTCTATAATTATTTACTATTTTTGAATTAAGGACTTTCCTCGGGAGGAGCAAAAAATATCTCATTTTCTTAGAAAAATCTTCAAATCATGTGGGTATATGCATTCTCAGTAGGGCCCTTTAAAGCAGGTATATACCGAAAATTTTACTTTTAATTTTTGTCTAATTTTCCAAAGTTCTAACAGAATTTATAATAAAAGTCTCAAGTATGATCTTATTATCTTTTTTTATGGAACTACAGATTATAAATTTTTAATTAACGTATACTTTTTACTATGATTCGAACAGAAAGTTAATGGTTTAGTTTTTAAAAGCTACATTCAACACAACACAGAATAGCATAGTTTTTTGTTATGTTTTTCATTAAAACAAGGCCTTTTTCTCACGAAATCTTAATAATTCATGCCAGCCAGACATACATACATGATACTACCTCACAATGGTTGTAAAAATAAAAATTCACGTCGGTTGAGTCTGATGCAATAAATTTAAATTATAACATAATAAAATATTCCTATTTTATTTGAAAATATCCATTTATTAATAGTGCTAAGTTTTCAATAAAAATAATATTTATTGGTAATCAATTAATTTTTCCAATCTTTTCCCACAATGGAAAGTGTAAATCTCTATATTTTAATATGTCATAAATAACAGGAATAATATTTCAATCAAATAAAAATTAAAATATGTTTTAAGTTTTATATTTTGTTATTCCATAAAACTATGAATGGAAAAAAAACCTAAATAATAATTTTTCTTTGTAAATATAAAATTTTCATTAAAATTTCATTACTTATGTTTATTCTTATTAATTGTACTCAAAAATTAGCATTTTATTACATTTTTATATCTTTAAAATAATTTTAAACTTATAAAAAATATCTATTTATATCCTGTAATATTAATTTCTATAAGTTTTCTTTTAAAATACAACTCAAAATACAACTATTTTGTAATCAAAAGTGACGGTACTGTCAGTCACGATTTGTTTTATTAATAAATTTGTTTTCTAAAATATTAATTCGAAAACCTAATGAAAATTAAAACAATTATATAAATCGAATTTAATTTGCACTTACCTTTAAGTGGATTTCTGCCGGTGTTGTTTATTGATGATAAAATCGGGAAAAATGTTATTATCGATGAATCACCAATTGTCGGTTGAAGATGCTATTTACCACCAATATATTAAGTCTGGTCCAAGTTCACTTATCTTATAAAATTGTACTAATTAAATAGTTTTTAAATCACTAAATCCTTCGTTATTAATCACTCACTAAACTCAAAAAACTAAATTTAATTTAATATTCCGAAACTAAATTTGTATATATTCCAAATTAACCGAAATATATGAATATTCCAAACTAACTGAAATCGACTATATAGCGCTAATATGATAACTTTTATGAAATGATAAAATTTAGAACTTTTATTTATTTATAAAAACTTATGTTTACAATTAAAATTACTTTTTGCGATTCAATTTGATGACAATATTTTTAGAAATTGATATATAAACACATAGAAGTCATATGAGTATATTCAAACACATAGAAGTCACATGAGTATATTCAAACACAACATAGAAGTCACATGAGCATATTCAAACACATCAAGTCATTTCAGAATATATATTTTTTTCTTCACATTTTTTTAAAAGTAGATATTAATAATAAAATTATTTTTGAATTATAAATATTGTTTTATTATAATATGATATTTATACAATTAGCTCTTTTAATTAATATTGATATTAATAATAAAAATATTTTTGAATTATAAATATTGTTTTATTATAATATGATATTTATACAATTAGCTCTTTTAATTAATATTGATATTAATAATAAAAATATTTTTGAATTATAAATATTGTTTTATTATAATATGGTATTTATACAATTAGCTCTTTTAATTAATGTAGATATTAATAATAAAATTATTTTTGAATTATAAATATGTTTTAGTATAATATGGTATTTATACAGTTAGTTTTTTTAATTAATATTGATATTTTATTCTTAATTTTAATATCTGATTACTTTAATAATTAGATAGGTATGGATGGCTAGCGCTATATCTGTGTAAAAATGTACAATTTTATTTTTTTTTTGATGAAATATTAATTACATAATAAATTTGTTGTTGCAAGTCTAATTATTTTGATATAAAAATTCTTTCATTCAACCAAAAATATCATTTTTAAAGACATAAAAATTTGAAGGTCATTTATTTAAAATAATATATTTTATTTTATTTAATAAGTGAAAATAACAACTAACTGAGTTGAATGTCTAAATATTCTTGTTTATGTTTTAATTTTATTTTTATTATTATAAAATACACTTTTTTTTATATTACCAAAAGCAAAACCTAAACGAAACCCTAAACTCGCACTTGAAACATATCTGAGAACACTTTACATTGAATTACCTTTTTTGTTAAAACCTGTTACAAACGGAACCGATTTTAACGTCCATCTCAATCAAATTACCTTTCAAATGAAACAAAAGAAATCCAATTCGGTTTAACCGTTTAGGCATTACGATGCCACAGACATACACACATAGCGGCCAAACTTATAGCACCGATTTTCTTAGTTGGGGGGTTAATAAAAGAAAACTCAGGAGAATTTATGTTGATATCGGGATATGTTAATATCACCCTGAGACACCCGGTATAAATACAAAACAGAAATGAATTTTCAATTTGTACTTAATAAAACTTTATTCTATAATCAATAATTACTTAATTATTATAATCACTTTTGTTATAATTAATAATTTCAATAATTAATGTTTTAATAAATTTTGAATATTTAGGTATATTTTGTCATATAAATTAGTTACCTATAAGTATTTAAGATTCAGGTAAAACCGTTACTAATTACTATTTAAAACGTTCTAATGAATTCTAAGAAACGATTCTTTAATTTATTAAAAACCAATCTATACAGACGATATTTTCAAGAAACATGGAAATATTTATTTTAAATTGGAAATTTGATAGCCAAGGCCATACAGACCTTTTTTGTACTTACCAAAAAAATTTGTTGATGTACTTAAAAAAAAACAGTCACTAATTTTAATTTTTTTTTTCATCTCTTGGAAAAAAATTGAAGGACATGTTTTAGATTTGACTGTCGTATCTGAGCCCATGGCAGTAAATCTGCACTTACACGGATTTCGAAATTTCGATACGTACAATATGAACAAGGTGTGTCAGGATATATCCTGGAAGAAATAGTTTTAGAGTATCTCACAACTCATTTTTTTTAAATGAAAAACATAAAATTTTGGACAAAAACTATAAATAAACAGATTGTAAATTATTTTCAAAATATTCTCAAAATTTATGGCAAATGATTTTAAATTTTTGCATAATTGTACCATTGCTGATTTTCGGTTTGACAAGTGAATGTTTTGTGTAGTTAGATATAGGTACAATAATATTTTTAGTAGATCTGTAGATCTATCACTACATATTATAAAACAAAGTCGCTTTTTCTGTCCCTATGTCCCTATGTACGCTTAAATCTTTGAAACTACGCAACGGATTTTGATGCGGTTTTTTTTAAATAGATAGAGTGATTCAAGAGGAAGGTTTTTATGTATAATACATCCATATTATAGTAGAGTAAGGGGTTGAAAGGGATATGCTTCAAAAACTAAAAAAGTTGTGCATCGATTAAGCTCAAATATTGACACGATATACAACCAGCTTCAAAGATCTGTTGTTTTTATCTACTTTTAACCTTCGGAGGGTAGAAAGGTGTAGCGAGAAAGTGGGAAGGAATTATCGAATATTTACAAATATACCTAAGTGGGGTATCAAATAAAAGAGCATGACGTGTACATTACAAAACTGTTATCCCACGCAAGGAAATGTGGAGAGAGGGGTGCAAGTGGGGATGTTGCCCAGCAAAGCGGGTAGTTCACAGCTAGTAAATTTACATAATACAAATGATGCACACAATTATTTAAGTATTTAGTACATAAATAAAATAAATACATACCATACCGTTTAGTTTGTTCTATCAATGTAATTTATCTCGTTCTGTAGTTCTGTAGCTAAAGCGAGCTATAAATATGTAAATACGTTTGTTTGTGGTTCTTATACCTTCAGAGCTGTATATCTTTAGTCAATAATTTGAGAGTTAGCTAGCATCATCCTCAAAAGCTTGATTTTAAAGATAGTTGAATTTAAAATATATTAGAAATTAGCTAGGGATGAAATACATCTGGAAATTTTCGTGTACTCGAACAAGCTACAAAGATTTTACTATGATTTTAAAATTTATTAGTTGGAAAAATGCTAATTTTAAAATTAATACATTTTAAAATTGATAATTCTTTGCCCATTTTTATACCATGTAAAATATACCAAAGTATAGTAAATTTAGTCCCAAATTTGTAACGCTTAAAAATATTGATGTTTCGACCAAAATTTTTGGTACAGGTATTCATAAATTTCATTTCCGCTTGTTCGTGTGAATGTTTGTTTGTCTCTCCGTCTGCGATAACTCAAAAATAAAAAGAGATATCAAGCTGAAAAACGTATAGCGTGGTTAGTGAGTTTAAGTTCGTAAATGAGCATTGTAGGTCAATTGGATCTTGAATCCGTAGAACAAGTCTCTTTAAATAAACGTTGCCAGCTCTTGTACTATAAACTTAACACCATTAATAAAATATAGCTCTGCACCCATAAATTATTGCACGATCTCCCCAAGTCATGTAATGTAATGCAATCTAATATAAAATTCTACTCTTATTATCATTATACTACAATATAACAACTATTTTAATGTGTTAACGTACAGAGAGTTCATCAAATGGTAATGGAGGATTTATAACAGTTATACAGTCAAGTATTCATACCAAATATTCGAACAAAATATAATTAAGGAACTTGTATGCTCAAAATTGATTCAAAAAACTATTTATATGCAAAAGTAAATTTTATTTGGTAATAATACAAATTTTGTGTCATGTCATAATGTTAATTAATAATTGTGTACAGTGTAATACAATTATTAATTAACATTATTACGTCAAAACAATGTTTTACGAATTTTTTTTTTGTTGGACGTTTTCGTTTGGCTTTTGAATAGGTGTTTTAAAATTGTCTGTAACTTTAAACAGTTTTGTTATAAAACTTATATGTGATCTTTCCATATTTGTTTAAAAAAAATTTGGTTCCAAATCCCAATTCCAAATTCTTTAAAGATATACACAAACCCCTTCAATAATTTATATACTTTTTGTACCTAAACTTAGATTGTTTAGAATATTCTACCTTAAACAATCAAATACGCTTCTATAGCTAAAAGCTATAATACATACGTATAAAATTATCATAACTATCAACTATAAAAGTTCCCAGCGCCATGACTACTAGTAGAGTAGAGTAGCTCCAAATATAAGCTCATTCTATAAACAGTACTGTGCAGTGTTTACGCTATTAAATTTAATAAACAATAAAACCACATAATTTCTATAAAATATGAATATTAATACATAATATATACATATACAGAGTGGTCCATTATAATCTATTTAAGCCAAGAGTGAAATTATAGTCAATTTGGGTCATACTTTTCAAATTTATGCCCAAATTTAATCTAGCTATAAAATTTTCGAAAACAGTGGGATCTTGGTACCGATATTTCGCAAAAACGTAAATGTGAGCTATGGATTGACAGAAAAAGTTGAAACAGAAATGAAAAATTTAACCGAAACTTAATAGGTTTCAAAAAAAAAATTTCATAATTATACAATTTTATTAAAATTTGTTTGTCTAGTTTAAGCTCTAGCTACTGGCGTCACCAGCTTCTAGAACAGGAGGGAAGAGGGGATTGTAATGGTTAAAAAGTTGTAAGATGTAGAACATTAAAATTTTGTAGAATAGAGAGTAGTCTAATGAAATTTCTATCTTTTGGTATTTTATAAATCGAGCAATAAAATAATTGACATTTGATTACATTTTGTTGTACTTGTCTTATATCCAGAATCATAAATGAGAAATTATTAAAGGACTAACAGTAACAAAATTATTATGTGAATTATTTCAGATAGAATGATTTCTGTATTACTGATATTCTTGCAAAGCTTAAAAACTTTTACAAACTTGATACAAAAAAAAATATATCTCACAAGCAATAAAATATGATGAAAATCAGTTTTGTCTGCGTTCCAAAAAAATTTCATTGATAAGGAAAGAACTATAGTAAAAAGAAAATTGTAGTGATTTTTATTTTTCAAGTTCATGGCTTGATGCTACACAAAATGTAGTGCTGGTTACACACTAGCAAGTTAAGAGTTCTCGACTATATACGATTCATTCAAAGTAATCTATACTAGTGTAAACCTACCTTTAGTTATATCTCATACATTTTTGATAGGCCCTTTTATTTCTCTTGTTATATTTTATTATTTTTGTCGTTACTTCCTTTGTATTTGTATTGTATGAAAAAACAATATTTTTGTATTTCAAGGCTACAACAAGGCTACACAAGGTCTTGGTTGTATAGTCAACTATTAAATATTTATACAGCAAACAGTTATAGCTCCTTCTTCTAAACAATTTCATAAAGTGTTTTCCCTTTTGAATATGTGAAGAACATTTTATTATATCGCTTTGTTTATTCATTCATTTTCTTTTTTTATCAAAATTTATGACAACCAAAGAAAATAACAACAATATGAAAATTTGCTTAAAACTGATCAAAAAATGCAAAAATACAAAAATTTTGTATTCCGACAAAATTCCTTGATTTGCTAATGAAGGTTATCACGCTATCAACTAGTATAATGTAATGTCATGCTGGCTTGAATAGCTTACAAAAGTAAGCTAATAATTTGTATTAAAAGTGGGTGAGTGGGTGTGTGTATGTGGATGGATGTAAACACATACTTTAGTTTTTTATGCAATACCGGAATCTTATTTATGGTTAATTGTTAACTAGTTTTAATGCTATTCAAAATACTTATAATAATTACTTAAATATCCTCTGTACAATGTCTTTTGGTATAACTTTTATATTTAATAAATATATAAAAATATAAATATAATTAGCTAAAATATTTTATACTCGACCCATACGAAATTCCGTATCCGCAGTTACCGTAACTTGTTGCTACCCCCCATAAGAGGACCTAAAACTGTGTTTAATGTGATCAAAGGACTTTAAACTATCTCATCTACCGTAAAAAAAATGAACATTCACCATTACTTGTTCAAACAACCGAACTAGCTTAAATGATGTTCATTTTTCAACAAGTTTCATAAATATTTAAATGTAATGATAATATTTAATATTCATAAATAAATAATTTATTTATCTTAAGTAATTAATAATATATAAATAAATAAATTACTTACTTAACAATAAAAGTGAATGTGAAACATTTATAATAACCTACAAGTAAAGTAAAGTAGTGTTTACACTTCAATAATTATTATACTTAAAATTATTATTTGGGCTGGGGCTGGCTTTATAAATTTATCACTTTTTATATAAAATTATTTATTTATTATTATTGAAATCGATTGTTATATAAAGAAATGTCCTTGCTTTAGCAAAAAAAAAAACTGAATGTTATTAAAACGCCAAATAGCTTTGATGAACTAAAATGGAAGATCCAGGCCCAGTTGGTTAAGGCGTAACGAGGTCCGAGGTATGTTAGGGTAGCGGGTTCGATTCTCGCCGTCACAACAAAATTAATTTAATTAATAGTTGTGATAGGCTGGTGTAGTGCATGGTATGTGCATGAAGGAGGTGCACTCAGCTTCTGAAATTGAGGAGCTGATAAATGAAATTATCAGCGGAAAGGTGGTGGTAAAACACATACATGGTATCACAATGGGCTCTATTGCCTAAGTGTGTCCTTCGTGGACAGCCAATATAACCTTAACGCTTAATTTTCAAAATAAAAATTATTGGAAAACTATAAATATTCGATTTTAAGAAAAATGTGTTCTTAATTCAATATCTGAAAGAACTCGCTTAAATAACGCAGCACCTGTACAACGACTTTGTATGATATATTTAGAAAATTTTTTATTTGTTCGAATATTTCATTAAAAAATATGTCAAAACCAAATTTAATAATGACGTCATTAAAATAATTTGAAAATTTTGAAATAAAAAGAATTTAATTAATATTGAACAAAACAAAACAAAAAAAAATTATGTAGGATAATAATTCAAAAACAAAAAACTTGAATCGATTCAAAGCTTAAATAATACAATGGAATGAATACTGACATGGCTGCCCTAAAGGAATTTAATAATAATACCTAATTAGGCATCTATTTGATATAAAATATATTTTAACGAACGAATATGCTAACAGCAGGCATGGATGGTATTGTTATCAATAATCAATCAATAAATGTCTACCCCATCAGAGGACAGAGGGCTGGAAAATAGCATCTGAAACGGAACTATTTATCCATTTCCTATCTATTTATATAAGCATATCTATAGTTCATAATATATAGTACTACCTCGACACACCCGGAATTCGTCTCCCACAGCTATCAGGACAGATAAAAACTTGCTAGAGTAATAATATATAAGATAGATAGACAGATATTAAATTATAATGACATCAAATATTACGAAATATTTGATGACCTTAGTAAGTATACACTGGGAATCTATTATTAAGTCCTGTAGGATATGAATGTATTATACAACGAAAATATATCAAAAAACTGTGTTTGTGTGAGAAATGGGAAGAGAAATTATATTACTCAAATTGTCATAAAATACTCCCCCAGATTTAATATGTTTTGACACCTTCCACACAGGTTGTTTAATTTAAAGTTCTATCATTTTAAATGAAAAACCTTTTGTTACAGTAAAGGTATGAATGAGAGAGTTATTGTTTTGTAAACATAATTATTAAAATATATACAGTATTACACAAAATATTATTATACATATCAAAAGAAAGTTGTAGGGTTTTATGGGGGATATCATGTTTTGACTTCAGATAAGACCTAGCTCTTCGGGTTGCTTTAATAGTCAATTTAATTCCTAAAAGGTAAGAGATAAAATAACACTTTAAATTAAAAGTTGATCCTCATAAAAAACTTGACAACTTTTGGCTAAAGCAGTGCTTCTTTCGATTTAATTAAGGCACATTTCCTTCAAAAGCTAAGGATTTTCGAAAAATGTTTTGAATAAACAATAATATTTTTAATAATTCTGTGCGCAGCGTAAATACACCGTACATTTTGTGACAGACAAATGTCTAAAAGTTCATTTTAAATTCATAATTAAAATATTAACTAACTCTCACAAGTATTATGTTCTACATTTGAACATACAAGGTTTGTTATTAATTATCATTTTATTTTAAAATTTTAACACAATGTTTGACAGTCAAATACACAGACATACCTACTAAATACTAATCATATTAGATGTTTTAATAAGGTATAAGGTTTGTTAAAGGTAATTAGTAGGTACTTTTAAGGTATATAAACAAATTATGGACTACGAACAGTTACAACCTAAAAACAATGATGGGCTTTTATTATATTCAAATGTACGGATGTGTGACCTATTGTGATGAAACTTAATATACTTACTTTGTTTCATTTATTTTAAAAATTATATCTACTACATATTTATTTGGACAAATTAGAAATAATTAGAGAGAGATTTAATACCTAAAAACAGTTCGTAGAGCAAAAGCTGCGTTAGTTAAGCGAATTTCTGCTAATTTTTTATCTGACGTCAGCCCAGAAATATCGAAATTAATACGAGGATATGCTTAAACTGAGCGTGTCTTTCTTTATAAACTCGTCTACTGAGTTTTTGAATGAATATTCCGATCAACTTCTACACCAAAAATTTTGAGAAATATGACTGTTTTCGTCAGTATTAAAAAACTAAGGTTTCTATGACATTGAAATAATAAAGAAAGTGAATTAATCGAATGCCCTTCAATTTCTTTCTAGAAATAAGAAAATAATGTAAGAAATCCATGAGAAAACGAAAGACAAAGAATAAATTTAACAAAAATAAAAATTAATACCCATGAAAGATAAAAAAAAAAAGAAAGAATTTGCAAGGGCAAGTTCATCGACATAATTCACAAACTAGGAAGACGGATTATAAATATTAAATTACGTGAAACAATCGATTTTCAAGGACAAACAACACACATACTTAAAACTTATGTATAGTTCAGTTAAGTAAACTGTTAAGTATTGATCAGTAATTAGTTAATACTAGCTTGATCCGTGAGGAATTACGCTTCCCGTAGTAATCTTAACTCGTGGCTAAAAACAACAAACAAATTTAGAGTAAAAAGTGGTGTGAAAAAAGTCAAAAGTTCTTATGTAATATTAGGCGAACATGTATTAAAAATAGCAATTATATTTCTAGAATATTAGAAGAGATTGCCTAATAAACTTTTTATTTAAATTTAATTACATATATGATATTTTTCCTTCAAATTATTTGTCTAGCTGTTTATTCCTAAGTGGTACATTTTTAAATCGTGAGTTAGAAAATTGAGGGATGAATCATGGAATTTGATAAAGGAATAAGGAAGGTAAGTGTAGGACAGGAAAAAACTTGCTAAAGTAATAATATAAAAGATATGCATTGATATTTTAATTGTTCTGTTAAATAATGAAAGTTAAATTTATTATTATTACCTTTATGTATAAATTGAAGGCCAAGGTCAGCTAGAGCAGGCTCTCAACTATAAACCAATCAATCGTGAATCGATTCATTACTCACTTGGTTTATTACCATTGTTTATCAAAGGGGTCCGTCCAGGTGATGGAAGCAGACTATTTTTACTTTATAATATTTATTATCTAATTATAATTATTTTATGTTCTCATTCTTTAAAAATAGCAACTTAACACGTGTACAACATATACAGGATGTCAGTGGCATCGTAGCGCCTAAAAGGATGAACCGATTTTGATATTTTTGTTTCGTTTGAAAGGTAATTAAATTGAGTGGAGAAATGTTCTTAGGTAAACTTTAAGCGCAAGTTTAGGATTCCGTCAGTTCATTCCGTTCAGTTTTTACACGAAAAGTTGACAGGGGTTTTTCAAATTTTGTAAAATTAAAATAAAACTTGACAAACATCTTTTAAGAAAGACTCTAAGAACTGATGTGCCGATCCATTTTTCAGACTAAATACCCGTCTATGATATGAGATAACTTTAATTATATATATTAAGTAATAATAAAATATTTAAATCTTGGATCGTGCATAAACGTGATCTGTTTTTTTAATAAAATTCTAATAATATGAATTATATTATTATAATTCTAATAATTCTAATAATATTCATCTTTTTGTTTTTTGTCACATGGAAACGATTCAATATCTAATTATAATTGAAAACGTGACTGAAACTACCGTCACTTTGGTTGGCAAAATAGTTGAATTTTGAAAGAAACCTTGGAAATAAAAATTATAGGATAGAAGATAAGAACTTTAAAATTATTTTAAAGATATAAAAATGTAATAAAATGCTATTTTTGAGTACATTTAATGAGAATCAAATATTCACGAATAAAATCATTAAAAATGTAAGCTTATTATAATTAAGGTATTCAATTTTATCCTCTTTAAGTTAGTACAGTGATCGTTCTACCTTACAATATCATCAACAATATAATATGTATAATGTTAAATTGTACAATAGTTTAATTTTAATCACTACAAAGCGATCGATTTTCTATTTATTAAACTATAATAGAGATATAAAGCTTGAAAGCTTCATTCATTGTCTCATTTATAAACATTTTTACAAACATTTTATAAAATTTAAAGTGGTTCGGCTGTTGGAGCAAGTACGGTGGTTCTTTGATCACAATAAACACAGTTATGGGGCTCTCTTGCGAGGCAGAATGTTTTTTCTTAGGTTTTTGTAAAATATCCAAATTTGCCAAGAAAATTGCACTTTCAGGTGTAAATTTTTTGTACTTTCAGGTTTTTATACCCTGTCATATATGAAAAATATAGGATGAGCCATTTAAATGTATACATCTCAATAGCTCGTATTGTGAGGATCAACTTTCTAAGTTACATAACGAACGCCGATCCCATCATTCGGGAAGGTTTTACTAATTGCGATTATGATAATTTTTTAACTAAAATAAAGATCACAGGCTCTTGGTCTATAATGAAAACGTATAGCTTGTAATGTGGACAGATTGACAGACAGACGTACAGACATACAAACATATACTTTACATGTTTTATTGCCTAGAAGTACTTTGAACTGTAGGCACTTAGATAGATATTTTCATTTTAAATATCGATACAATTCCTACATTTTACATTGTTTTGGTATTGACATAACAGTCAGCTCACAGCTTACAGCTTACAGCTATTATTGACTTGTCTATGATGTACTCTTTTTATGATGGCATTGACATCACAGATCCAATATTGTTGACATCGTCACAGACATCGACAAACGTAATCATTTTCAAAGGGATTACATTTTAAATGTTTTGCGATCAAAACAATTCATGTTTTTTTGTGTTTTTATTTATAACAAAATTCAAAAAGTAATACCAATTATCTAATTTTTATAAATATGTAACATGTACGACGGAAATCGACGTTTTTGGGAATCTCGAAGGTTCGTTCAAAGAATTCTGCCATTAAATGAAAATACAAAAAATTAAGTGTAAACAACTGCCACTCACAAGTAGCAAGCTTAAGCAAATATTCCAAATTCTCTCTAAAATAACTTTTTGATTTCTTCTTTTCAGATAAAAAAAAACGAAGAAACATTTCACAAAATGGCATTATCAAAGAAGAATCAAATAATTGAAAATCCAAAAATTCGAGCACAGATTATTCCAACACAACAACAACAGCACAATAATAACAATGATGTCACATCCAAAAAACAATTTGAGGACGAGAATATTGAATTTTCTCAAAATGAAAAATGGCGAATTATTAAAAATGTATTAATTATTGCATTTGCATTCATGTTACATTTCACAGCATTCTTTGGTATCACAAACTTACAAAGTTCAATAAATGCAAATGGAGCACTTGGAACGTACACTTTAGCAGCTATTTATGGAGCACTTATTCTATCAAATATTTTCCTACCAGTTTTAATGATTAGGTAAACGGTTTTTTATATCACTTATGGATGCTGGGTATCTACTAGAGAAACCGAGATGTGAAAAAACATAAAAATAATTGATTTAAAAAGTTTTAGTTTCCTAAGTAACACATCGTCCGACTTTCGAGTCTTTTAAAATTGTTGCATATTTTGTGGTTTTACCTCCCAACCAGCAAACAAATTATAACGTGCCATAAGGAACTTAGTTCCAATAATAAAGATAAAGATAATAAAAATATTTTTTTGAATGAGTCCATTAAAATGCAACTTTAATTGGATCGTTTTTTACTATCTGATAGAAAGTTTTTATTTGCACACTGTAAACCAGAATCCGATTTTGGGATTCTAACTAAAACAACCTCATGCGTGTAAAGCGAACTCTGAAGTTGTGAGCTTTCATGGAGACTTGATGAGTTAAAGAGGAGATTCGTGAAGTATTAATGGAATTGATAAGTGACGCGGGTGTTAGTAAAATTTAATCTGCTTTGTGATTAAATTTGGCCATAAATTTGAAAAGTATTACCGAAACCCACTAATTTTGGGTCAAACATGTTAGTTTTTCACGAGCTTTACCGTTGAGCCAAATGACGGAACCAGGGCTTCACATTCTTGTTACCTATTGAGGCTAGGTTAAATTTTACAACAATTAATAACTAGAAAGTTTTTGGTCTGACCAACAAAGGTCAAATGCACGCGATCTTGTTTCGTCTAACACTAACTTTGTTTTACTATCGTAGAAAAATCTATGTATTCTATACCTACATGGAATAAATTACTTTAGTTAGTAGAAAACTTCAAAATCTAATTAAAGCAAAAAAAAAGAATAAACAGTTGTAAGCCAGCAATACGAACCATAAACGTTGAGCATGCAAGGTCGGTAAAATGGGAGGGGGAGTAAGAGCAAGGAATTATGTTTTATCATTTACTTAGGAAAATGTAATGAGAAATTTTTTTTGCAAGAAAAAATAAAACTACATATCGTTTAATCATTTACATTTTTTTTATATATTTTCTTTGTATGTACAGAGTGGTCACGCATTCGTTATAAATTATTACATGCTCAAATTTTGGCCAAAAATAAATTAAAGTCCATAATTTAGTACCAAGTTAATGTCAATCAATGCCGTGCCTAGCAACTTTTTTAAAATACGAAAATTTGCATAACCCTGTTCTTTTTTCCCGAGGAGCTTTAAAAGTTTTTAAATGCGTACCAAGCTTTTTTTGCATTTTGAAAAGCATTTGACAATTTGTGGAGTTACCCCAGACTATAATGCCATATCTTAAAAATGGCTCAACCATGGTATATATTTATTAAAAATTTGGTAAAAAGTTCCTAGCGACCAAAGTAAATAGATATTAGAAGTTATCTTAGATATAACATGATTTACATGGCATTTAAAAACAAGATTCTTATCTAGAAAAATTCCCAGAAATTTGACCGTGTCATCCGATTCAATTCTTCCAAATTCATTTAAATTTAAAGAAGCATATCTCTCACCGATATTGCTTATTTTAATTGCTTGCGTCTCTGTTTAGGCAAAACATCCATAATAGATTAAAATGGTCCACTCTGTACCTACATAGATGGTAGATAGTACATTACTAAATTAAAATTATGATCTCCTTTCTAGTTAGAATCTAAGACATTACCATTACATTACATTACATTACATTACATTACATGATATGATATAGTTTAAAGTAATTGCAATTACTACACACATAGATAAATACAAGATCTACACACTACTGGTACTAGCACTAGGTACTAGATATCTATTTGTTATTTAAGGCGGTTGGTGCTATACAGACATGCAGAGGTCTAAGACGAAGTACACACGGATTGTATGTGGATTGTGGAGAATCTGTTATCACAATCATGTTAAAAAAATTCTAAAATTTTTTTTATTGCTGATCTTCTTTTTAAGGGGCTTCAAAAATGTGTAATTGCGTGGCAAGCTTTAAATTGATGAAGAATTTTCAAATAAGGATATAACTAGCTACATTAATACATACATTACACCAACAGCCTTAAGCTACAAAATTATTTTTTTAAAAACCATCTTGTTATTTTAAAACTTTTAGCTTCGTAGCACACTCACTTAAAACAAAATGAGGTGACTAAATCATATGACAAGCACAAGTTCCATTCATAAAATGGTATTTCCGTTTCCTCATTTTTTAAAAAGAGGAAATTTGTTGCGTTGCGTTCGTAAACAAATTAAATGACTACACATATATAATCTATAGTTGAATCACTTTTATCAGGATTTAACAAAATTGGATTTCCTGGCTTATATATCGAACACTTCAGGGCAACATTCTGGTCGTGGATCCCTCCCAGTATCAAATGAAACCAATGCGTCCTTATCCCCTTCTAATTATTGTATTTTCTTTTTCCAGTTGGTTTGGCTGTAAATGGACGATAGCCATATCATTTATCAGTTATATGCCATATCTGATGGCACAATTTCATCCAACATTCCTCACAATGATTCCAGCTGGTTTGGCGGTGGGTTTCGGTGGTGGACCGTTATGGTGTGCCAAGTGTACATATTTAACGGTTGTTTCGGATGCATACGCTAAAATCACTGGTGATAAATCTGAAGTGATTGTTATACGATTCTTTGGTTTATTTTTTACATTGTTTCAATTATCACAAGTTTGGGGTAATTTAATTTCATCTGCAGGTATGTATTTATCCAATTTTTAACCCCCGAACCATAAAAGGGGTGCTATAAGTTTGACCGCTATGTGTTTGTGTCTGTGTGTCTGTCTGTGGGATCGTAGGGCCTAAACGGAAAAAACTGTAAAAGGGGTGTTGATCTTCCAAAGCGGAGAGATATTTATAAAAATATATGCGATTTTAATTCCATAGAATAGCGAATTTGCTTCAATAAAATTACTGAGCTGATGAAAACTTTTTGATTTCAGTATTATCGGTAAATGATGAAGTTTATTCGAATACGTCATCACCAAATTTAACAACACAATTATTCTACGATACGGAAGCAATTTGTGGATCGAATTTTTGTCCAGATGTAACGGTTGCTGTTAATCCAAATTTAAAACCACCGTCCGAAGAGAAAGTAAATTTAATTTCAAGTATCTTTCTTGGATGTATGATTATGGCCTCGTTACTCACTGCCTTTGGAGTTGATTCCCTTAAAAGGTGAGTACCTACTCTTAAACAGTTACAAATTATCTATTACTTGTTAAGATTTGATAAATTTTTTATCATAAATTCAAGGAAAATAAATGATTCTGTTTAAAATGAAATAAATATGGATTTATAATTTTTGTTCGTTTGTTTGTTTTTAAACAGCTTCGAATGTTGTTTGTTGCATCGAAATATTACAAACAAATTACAAGTCATCAATTTTAAAGGGTTTTTCATTTAAAATGACAAAACTTTAAACTTGTGTAAAACAAATTTAACCTACAGCGTCTGTGGGTAAAATATACCCAGTATTGTAAAATTCATTAACATTACTGAACTTTTTCTTTTCGCCAATTATTTTCGTGAACATGTATCGACCATTAATCGTTTGGTCAAGCGATTGATCATGCAATTTTCTCGATAACCAAAAAGGATAAACTAATATAATGTACCAACCTTGGTAACTATCCTACTAAGTAGGAATTGCATTCCATATTTATCAATTAATAATACAAATAAATTTTAAGCAATATTTATTTGGTGTGTCAGTGGCACATCTGTGCAAATATATTACACAAAAAGAGCGATTAAGAATGAAGAATTGTGATCATCTTAAAATGCATTCCCTTCAAATGAAATTTATCTGTTCACTCTATTTTGGATAAATACAGGGTGGATACATATATATCAACAAACTCCAGCTCCAACAGTTTTCCTGAAAATTAGTATACAGAGGGTGTTTGGGCCGAAAAACCGACAAAACTAGGTTTCATTTTTAGAAAAAATTGTTTTAACCATGTTATCACGAAAAATTGAAACATTGACTGCAAAATATGACTCTTCCTGACATCTATTGGTGCCGAAATAAAGTACAATTTGGGGACATTCAAATGGTTCTTATATTAGTGATAAATTTTGTGTATTTTTAACTCAAAAAATACCGGGTAAGCCCGATCATCCAGGTAAAATAATATCGTAATAAATCAAATCATTTCGTATTGTGACAAATATCTTTTAGATAGCTTTGATTACAGCTAATTAAGGATACATTTATACATACAAATAGAATATCGTTCAGCCCAGCTAAGCTCAGCTCTCCCACTTATGTAAACAAAACCAAAATTACAATGACAGATATACCTACACGATGCTAAATCCGTAAAATAGAATTTATTTGTGTGTAGTGTGTAGGTGTAGTTACATGTTTTTAACGGGATCAACAAAATTTAATTGAAATAACACTCTGTAAGTGGTAACCACTGAACCATAATAATGCCAACAAAAATCATGTACGCAGAGTCCGGCTTGTGCACTTGCCAGTACATCTCAAAGTATTGAATAAATATATATGTCGCAGCCAAATAGTTAAATTAGCCGTTTAGTGGTTCCGGCCAAAAATTTTATTAAAAGTGAAGTTTGGTGAAAATTGTCAAGAGTCAAAAAATACTTGGAATCATCCGAAATATAACATTAGATGGCTTTTTAATTAAATATTTAGCCAGGTGACGTCATGACCACAGAGCAATATAGCGTCCACTGCATCCACCGTTTCTTCAAATTACGTGCGAAATTTGAAAATGTTAAATTTGAATACATTTTTAATCGTTTTTCGATGAAAAAATGGAAGTGATTATGGCAAATATTTTTATATAAGCAATATTACATTTTTACATAAGCAGAACTAGTTTTCCTTAAAGCGTCTCAATTTAAATGATTGAACAAATTTTTGGTACAGTGTCGCTACCTAAATGTAATTATTTACAATATTATTATATTTACATATCACATGACATCACACCAGATAAACAACCTGTATCCTGTAACTGAAACGGTAACATGCAGCTTAAGAGTTGGTCCAGGGTCAGACGTAGACAATCAATTTAAAACAGCAATCAATTTTAGAGGTTTTTATCAAGTTCTACGTAAAGATTGCGGTCTTGGGAACCCGTTAGGACCGAGATCCTTACGAAACATGTTCAAAAAGGAAATGTAAACGTTAAAAAATACTTATATACAATTTTATTAACTTACTTTTCTAAATCTGTATTTTACATATAATATGTTTTTGATTGCTTATCAAAATAAAGCCATAAACTAATTAGTTTTAATAATTTATTAAATAATTAACTTTTATAAATTGTTATTCGTTTGACAGTTAACAGAATAGTAATAAATTTGATTAGTGTCAAATAGCTGAACATAGAGTGGTTACAATTGAATATGGAACACACACAGCTTACTCACATGCTTACGTGACGACTTCTACTAGTTTGTTCACCATCGCAAGCGTTGTTAAGGAACTTTGTTCCAAAACTACGAAAATCATTTTGTTCAAAACAACGAGATATCTTGCTTTAAAATGCACCGACACCTTTCGTTACAACTTGACAGTAGCTACCTAACTGCATTTCCAATGATTGGCTCCAGACCGTCATGTATATGATTGTCATGCTGTACGGATTGAATTCGATTGAATTATAATATCACAGATTTTATATATTTTAGTGGTTTGAATGCATGGCTTTTGTGTTGTGTAACAAAGTGCTTAATAAAACAATGATGGTAGTGTATTGCAACGTAATTAATTTGATTTATGCTCCCTGACTCCCTGACTATTATTATATAGTGTTGCATAGCATTTTGAATTTTAAAGAACTATTTTAAAACCATGATTTATTATAAACCAGCGCAGAGCAGTGGTCACAACTTAATAAATAATATTTGGTATTATTGGTTTCAGATGGAACCATATGCTTTTTAGTACCAATTAAGGTAGTTCTAGTGTGCAAACACTTTTCAATAGATAAGGTGGTTAAATCTTTTTCTCACGCGATACTTTAGGGAAAAATCACAATTTTGATGAAAATAAAAACCTTCTTAAATCTTTTTTCCTTAGAAAATCAGATCCATATTTCAAGCCTTTTACGACTATCATACATATAAATTGTTTGAAAAATTAGCGCTCTACGAAATAAAAATTGTTCAAGAAAGGCTTTTTTTTTGAAGTTTTTTGCTTCATAGAACCTTTAAGATCGCGTACCTCTGTCCACCCTGTATAGTTCGTAACAAAGAACATGTTAAGTACTGCAGTAATCCTGTGAGGTAATCTGAATTAACTTTATATACATTTGTAGTTAATAAATAAAGCTCTTATGATTTAAGTCTCTAGTTAGTTATTTAGTTAGTCCAAGTCCATATCATAATCCACTTTTATAACAACCATAACTGGATATCACTTTTACCGGGCAGATCAATCACTTTCGTATTCCAAATTTAAATGAAAACATAAAAAAACTTTGGTTTTTTATTCTTTTTCAATATTTTTAGAGCATTTTTTTACATTTGCGTCGTACAAATTACCTATTTTACGATATATTTAGAGCATTTTCTTACATTTACGTCATACAAATAGAGCCTAGTTGACTAGTTGGACTAGTCATGTGGCAGCCTAATCACTTTAACGATTGGCAAAGTCAAAAAAACATTTAAAATATTGTTTTTCGAGATGAAAGCAATAATTTTTTGATTAGAAATTTTAAAAACCACATAAAGATATAAATTATTCATTTGTTATACTTTGGTACTCGAAGCATTGGATTTGATTCCATTTAGTTTTGTTTGTTTGTTATAATTCGTTTTAGGAGAAAGCTAAGAGCTTTATGCTTTTAGCTTTTTATGCTTTTTATTTATTATTACATACACATTTATATAAAGTGCGATTATTTTAGTTTATTAAAGTAGTTCGGTTGTCACGTGCCTAGTCAATTATAGGCAATTTGTATGACGTAACTGTAAGAAAATGCTCTCAAAATATCGAAAAAGCGTCAAAAACCAAAGTTTTTTTATAATTTATTTTTGGAAAGCACCGTAAGGTAAAGTTCATTTACCGATTCGTATTGTAAGTTCTTAGTAAGTACTGTGTTAGAATTCACAATTTTAAAATGTTCACGAAATGATCAACTAAATGTAATCAATGGTTGTTTTTGGTTGCTAGTTGGGTAAGATTGGTAAAAATAGTCAGTGTCAGTCAATCAGTTACTATTTAAAGTCCAATCTATATAAATTACTAAAAACGTACAAATAGAGTTGTAATGTAAAACTGTAGAGGTATTATTAGATAGAGTTGCTTGTTAATTGATCTTGACAATTCAAAACTTTTTACCAACAAACAATCCAAAACGTTTAACGTTGTTTAACATTTTAACATTCCATGTAATCAATCTAATGTAAAACTATCAACAAAAGTATTGATACAGCATTGGAAACTTTAAATCAATGCATTGTGGAGTATTTGTACCAAATTTCCGGAAAAAATATAATGATGGGATATTTATGCCAAAAATTGATTTAAAAGACCATTTAGGTAACTTTTATTTGGCAATAATAAAAAAAATTTTCTTCAAACCCAATTATTTCATTTACTTCTTTAATTTTTTTTTAATTTTTTTGCTTTTAGCCACTTTTTTCTTATTTATGTTTGCTTTTGTTTCCACGTAAGATGATTTTTGAATTATAAATTACAAATTTTTACTGAATTAATGAAACTTAATTGCCAAGCTTGTATTACAAACAGTATGTTTATTACATTGCTATATAGACTAGGAGTGTGTGACTTCAAAAGTGCTATGATTCTTTTTTTTTTAATGAATTATAATACAGATTTAGAAAAGTAAGCTAATAAAGTTGTATAAATGGGTGTTCCACGACCGCATTCTTTTATTTTTGTTTGATAGACTTTTCTCTTCAGCGGAAATTTGAAGTGTTACATCAAGCGTTAGGATATTTTAGAAAGTTTGATCAAATGCCATTTTTAACCCTCGAACTAAAAAAAGGAGTGTTATAAGTTTGGCCGCCATATGTGAATGTCTGTCTTCAAAAAAAATCGGCTCAGTTTATAAAAGACTTAAAGGAAAAAGGTAATTTAATCGAAAGTATTCACAGATATGTTTCTAGTGCGAGTTTAGGGTCCGTACTCGAGTAATTTATCGGGGTTTTTTTTAAATTTTGTAAATTTCACTTGTCAATTTGTTGAATAGATTTTTCAAACATAGACTCCCTGCCTATTAATGATAATAGAATGAGAATAAGTGAGCCAATAATACAGCGATACCAGACATATATGTATATATATCAGTTGAAAACTAAAAAGTTAATAATATATAAAATTTAAACTTTGATTGAGTGCCTCTTTCCGGTCCGTTCGTTGCCGTTGCACCCCCCTGTACTCCCGTTCAAGTACCTACACTGCTTTGGCTACAAATATAGCTCTAACTCACTCACTATGAAGCTCATATAGAACATGAAGCAACGCAAGCTGGATGGGAGTAATCCTAAAGGCACTTACATGAATGAATACATAAAATTATTAAACTTGTAGAAAACATTTTCAAGTTTAATACATGTCGTAGTCAAATTAATTCGGTCGAATTATAATCTTGCTAGTTAGATTGTAATGACAATTAAAAATTAAATAAAAATTAAGTTAAATATAAACTAAAAAGAAAAAAACAAGTCCAGCAATTTAGATAGCGACTCAAACAGTCGGGATCCATTATCGGGAATATTCGAGCCGGTATAGATTTTAATGGGTTCCGAATGTTGAAGTAACTATGAAAACTGCTGGACTCGTTTTTTTCTTTTCAGTTTATTTTTGATTTTTTAATAAATTTTTTATTGCTAAATACTTAAAAATAAATTGTTTTGAGCTCATTTTAAAATCAGCAATTTTCGAAATGCACACTTATAAATGTAGCTAACGCTAGCGCTTTCAAGAGTACTAGCAGTACTTCATACGCCGAGTTAAATTGACAGCATATAGGTTGGTTTTGCATATCACATATGTAGCTAAATTACAATGTAGCTGATATTACATTATAGTAGCAACGAAACATTCAACACTCACAGGATACGATCTAATATTTACTACACTTCATATTTTGAAGCCAGTGCTTCTCAGAATGTTTGTTCTAAGTCCATGCCACACAAAAATCAGTAATTTGAAAGTGATATCAGTGATATCACATTCAACATTGTGCCAATCAATTTTATAGTGATTCAAATGAGAACCTTATTGAATTAAAACGCAAATAATGAAATTTATAAAATTTAAAAAGCCCTTGCGAAATTTTTCGGGTACTAAACCCTTAACACGCACTTGAAACGTATTTAAGAACACTCACCATTAAATTATCTTTAAAAAAAAAAAAATTTTAATCGCACAGACAGGCATAGCGTTCAAACTTATAACACCCCTTTTGGAGCAAATTTGTGTGCAACTTTTTTGGATTTTTGTTTTTGATAACGAACCCATTACTCATGGTCACGAAATGTGTCCCTCAAAAAAGTTTTTTTCCAAATAGGGGGACTGACTGAACAAGAAAAACCTGGGAAGTAGCTCTTGAGAATTGAATACATTTGAGACATACAATAAAGTTATTATAAAAAATAAATTATTTTAACATAAAATAAAGCAAAACTTGAATAAAGGAGCAGTGCAATAGTTTGAGAACATCTGATTTGGCAAACACAGAGATTGTCTTTAAAACTCTGGAGAATATAACTGGCCCAAATCAATTTATTCTTCCTCAAACATAGCACAAACACACACATCAATCGAATTCAATTCGAATTTAGTTCGGTTTTTATATTTTTATAATATTCGACTTGTGTAGGAACGTTTATGCGCTATGCTATAGCTAGCAGCTGGCTACTATCTATCCACATGGACCCATATGAATGAACGGAACCGTCATGGCATATGGGTTCGTATAATTAAAGCATTAATTTAGAAAAATTTAGATGAGAAATGTGAGATGTTTATTTATCCTCAAATATTCAACTATTTTTTAAAAAGGAATTTTTATATTTTTTTGTTGATTTGGGTCACTTAAACAAAGTAGGTTCTCAAAAAGTTCCAACATTCATTTACAAATATTTTATAAATTTTTCATGAGTCCGTGACAGTAAAACTGAACTTACAGGGATTTCGAAATTTCGCATATTAATCAATGCTATTTAACGATAGATACAATATGGACAAGGTGTGCCAGGGTTTATACTGGTAGAAATATTTTTTATATTTTAATAATTACAAGTATTTTGAACTTACATGGATATTAATTTGTAATAGACCATTTTATTGCAACTTTTAACTCCTTTCAGTTTTTTACTGGTTCGTTTTGAATTCTATATTCGAAATATCTCGGTGTGATAGCTCAAAATTTGACCAAAATATCTGTCACATCAGTTTGCCCATCATGGATGGCAATAAATATTTAATTTTGAAAGTTTTTTTAAATTTTTGAAGTATAATACATTTAGGTACATTTTTGATAGCCAACATTTCTTTCATTTTTTATTGTAATAACTATAAAAGAAAATGATATTTATCATTTAAACTTTCATACAAAAGAAAATGTCATTGAATAAAATTAAAAGAGAATAGAATTTTTATGAGATACGATCAAATTATCATCCATTTAGCCAAATATAATATTTTAGCCACAAAAAAACTATACAACATACTGGTACTGTACATATATAGTGTACTTCCACAATCATACAAATACTTTCAATATATTTTTTTATTTACTAAATACGACTTATATTAAACTAATAAAAGTACACAAACAGGCCCGATAATTTCTGAATTTAATATTTTTTGCTTACACCTTATCTCAAAATTTTAGAATGACTTGAATAAAAATCATTTTTTAAAACTGTAGATTGATTGAAAAAATCTGAAAATTTCATAATTCGTAAATAGATAAAGTTATATGAAGATAGAAAAAAAGTTCAACCACATTTACCATTTGGAAAATAAAAATTATTCATGTTTAAAATCGAGCTTGAGGAAAATGCTTATAACGTGAGTGCTGAAGGGCTAAGATCACATAACTTGAAGCTTGTGAAGCTTGTAATTAGATTGAAATCTCTGACCATACTAAAACCGTACACGTAATCATTGTCATGATGCGCCTGACTCTCAACATCAACATTTTTTTTTTCTTTTTCTAATAAAAAAAGATGAATTTTTTCTAATATCTATTTATTTTTTAAATAAATTGTTTTTTCCTTAAAATATGATTACAGCAATTTTTCTAAATAAAAATAGTTAATAATCTTATTTCATTTCCTCGAAAATTTATTACACAAATATACGTCCAAAATTGATGAAACGCCAAAAAAAAATGTATCAAAAAATTATTTAGACTTCCTCATACAACGTACAGAATGTAACAGGAACAGTGAAAATCCACTCAGTGAATAACACTATTTAATTATTTTTTCAACAGTTTTTTTATTTAATTTGCAGATACAATAAAAATCGTGTTGGCAGTGCCACTGGTTTATCTGGTCTCCAATTATTAGCAGTGACCGTCAAACAGCTCTTCAAACCATATCAATTATTATTATTTCCAATAACAATGTTTATTGGAATACAAATTGCATTTTTATCGGCTGACTTTAATGCGGTAAGTTCAAAACACAACTTATACCCTTCTCAAACAGATTACGTCTAATGTAAGTGACGCCAAAGATGTTTTACTAAACAGTTCTGTAAACAACGCCATTTTATGGATCTTGCAAATTGTAATAATACCATCATGGTAATAAACGCCATGCATTTCTTACCGTGTAGCTCTTGTAAATGTAAAGGAAGTCAACTGTATTCTCACACTTAAATTGTTTATCCCATATTTCATAAACTTCTGACCAAAACTAAAATAAAAGATTAATCAGTTTTTTATCGTCTGTCAGCCGGTCTGCTTGAGTATTTTGACATATTAAAAAAAATTTAATCATGTTTAATCGATAAGAAGACCATAAAAGTTTTTCTTAAAAATGATTACTTTTATTTTCAATCGAGCAAAAAGTAAAGACAAAAAATAATACAAGCGTGAGTCGATGTGAGTACTTACACATCGAGGGTTCCATACAAGTTATAAGTGGATTGACAGTAAATTTTTTTTTTGAACTATTGTAAATAGAATAAATTTATTGATTTTTATCAAATTGATTTTTTAAATAATCTCGAAAAGTATTCCTCAGATCGAAATTTGGTGAAAGCTTGTTCATTCGTCTTGATACGCTTAATTCAGTAATCTTCTACATTTCTACAATAACAGAGTGATCAGAGGAGGAATGTGTAATAATATTCCTTATATGTTTTTCAAATATGTATACAGACACTTAATGCACTAATAAAAGCCCATTTTACACCATTTTGTTACGGAATCCTAATTTTAAATGTAGTTAGATATCTACATTCGTTGTTTGAACAATCATCAAACCTTCCTTTCAAATCCAAAGTTGAAGGGAAATGTATTTATGTAAGGGAATTGCGATGTCGCTTGATTTTTATATTTATATATCGACCCACTATATAGGCAACCCGCAACGGAAAGAGAAACTTGTAACTTAGAAAGCATCAAAGACATCGAAAAATATATGGAAAAAGTTTTTTTCATATATATATATGAATTGAATGATTTTTTATTACGTGAGTACACGGAGAAAAACTTCTAGTTAAAATACGGAAGTCGTTTTATTGAAGAATTATAAATTTACCCTCAGTTAAAAGTACAACAAGAATTAAAACTACTAATAATAGAATCAATTGATTAAATATTCCGTATATAATGATTTTCTTTTTTGAAAAAATTTTTAAACCAAAATTGTCCAGCTTTAAAAAAGAAAATTTCTTATATTAAAAGAGTTCAGCGTTTCCAAAAAAAATGATCAATGAGGAAATGGAATGTTTCCCTATATTGACCCAATTTTTTGTCAGTTTTTACTCGATTCCCAGAGAAAAATCTCTCCGTGTTTCTAATATTGACAAAGAATTGGTTGCTCCTTTTTTTTGTTTCATAATCCCTAAAGCATCATTCTTTTTAATGGTTAACTTTATATCCATTTTCGATTTTTAAGTTTTTTTCCCTTCAGGTCTCTTTACCAAAATTGGTTTTTTAATAAATTTAAAAACATTTAAAAATTAAATTAATTTTTAAAATACTTTGACATGAAAATTGATTCTCTGCTTGAAAACCAATTATTAAAGAGAGAAAATATATAAGAGAAAGTATTCTGGAGCTACCAATATTGAAAAAAGGAAAGATGTCGTGGGATACCTGGCAGGAACTATGTTCGTATCGTTTCTTCGTATATTATAAATGTAGCGCCTACTTTTTTAATAAATAAGACATACTGAAGAGGGGCAAGATGCCCGCCTCGTAGCCTCGGTTAAACAATAGTCATTACCCAGCACTGTAGGGTTTAAAATGAGGGATAGATCATGGAATTTGATAAAAGAATAAGAATAGTGTCGCGTAGACAGGAAAAACAGAATAGAGAAATGAATAGATAAGATTGAAACGAGTTGCAATTTTACGATCTTAGTATTAATTCTCTCTTTCTGCAGGATTTTCCATGCAATGACAAACATCTAATTGAGTATGCCAAATGCACGTATTAAATATTTATCGCACAGAAAACAGTGCATGATCAGATTACTTGAATAAAGATACATAAATTTAACTTATCCAGGTTGCAGGTTGTAGGTTGCAGGTACCTGTGCTATAGTCAAGTGTTTATTTGATATCATATCATCCATATTACATTTTTTATTTTTTACATGGAAATCTACTTGATTTTTCATCACAATTTTCTTATTATAGCCGGTGAACGATGAATACATATAATACATAACACACAAATATAATTTAATATAGTTTTTATAAATAAATGCATTTTCCTTAGACATGGATGATGGCATCATATTAGATAAGTGATGCTACCTACACAATTTACACATTTACTTTTCACAAACAATGTGATCTATGAAAATCTATTCTCACTTATTTTCTTTTAAAATCTATCTGTGAAGTTCAGAAAGCTTCCTAAATTTTCTGTTACATATTTTCCAAATACTAAAATCGCGACTACTATACAAAATCACGCTCTAAAAAGTATGAAACAGGACAATATTCTCATCTAAAACTGTTATGATCGTTCCGTGGAAAGCTTCTTAATCTTAGAGGTCTCTTGGCGGTATTGACGGAACACCTGTCTCCATCGGGAGTCAGATATATACGTGGATAATTCTATTGTAACTATGTGGTTCTCAATTTTTTTTTTCGAAGAAACATTTCTTGGTATTTTTTACAAATTTTACAAAGTAACTATAAGTTTACCCATTTAGAGTGTTCAGTGATAAATCATCCAATACTGCTGTAAATTTGATGGCAGTAACAGAATTAGGGAAGATCAAGTATTTTATATTTTGCCAGTGTTATGTGGTAGTGTTTTGTATTAGGTCTGGCGCCAAGCGGGTCGTTCGATAACCATTTCTAAACAGTAGGAAGATTAAGTTGTAAAACAATTCTCAAACGATATTTTCTCTTTTTTCCTAATAGTCGAGTAATTCTTTTTCTTAGAAAAGATCATGTTGTCTTGGCATTTCCTCAAGCTGAACAATCAATGAAAAATTTTGCCAGCTATACAAATATTCATGAAAGAAAAGTTGATAGACATAAGCTTTGCAACCGTTCCAACCGTTCTGAAATAACTGTCAAATACTACGGCAGACACTGGTTCGTGTTATGTGATAAACTATTTTCACTCCTTGCCTACATAAATTTTGTATGACATGGAAAATTCATGTTTTTCTTTTGAAGATAGTTTTTACTTGTCAACATATTTGTAATCATACCAAACATATTTATAAATAATATCTTAGTGATATACAGGGTGGAACATTTTAAACTATATTTAGGTATCATGTTCTGACATCAAATTGGATCCATATCTCTTACCTTTTAGAATCTAAATTAAACAACTCCGAGATATAGATCCAATTTGATGTCAGAACATGATATCCAAATAGTTCCACCCTGTATACCATATGAAAAAAATTTCTACTTAAACTTTTCAGAAATAAATTTCAATAATTGGTCTTTCTTTTGCTCCGTTCCAGTCGTTCGTGTCATGCGGTTGGGGTATCAGTAATATTGGATTCGTAATGATGTTGTATGGAATCTCAAATGCTGTAGCAGCCACTTGCACGGGTGCTTGTACGAAGATGATTGGACGTGGTCCAATGATTGCCATTGGTACAACAATTCATGTGTCCATTTTGGTTACATTAGCAATCTGGAAGCCACATCCAACCGATAGACTGATATTCTTTATCGTTGCTACATGTTGGGGCGTTGGTGATGCAATTCTATTGATTACAATTAATGGTAAGTGACCTACAGAATATTTGATCATTATTTTTCGAAACATTCGAGATGTATACTCTTTGAAACCATATTCGGTTTAAAACAAAAAATTTTTGTTTATTTGTTACAGCTTTAAGTGGAATTTTATATCCAGGAAACGAAGAAGCTTCCTATAGTAACTTCCGTTTTTGGGAATCGGTTGGAAGTGTTTCCGGTTACTTGTTAAGTGCATATTTATGTACTTCCATTAAAATATATTTAATAATGGGTTTATTATTTATTGGCATTGTTGGCTACACAATTGTTGAATATTGTGAACAAAAATGTCAGGCAGCCAAAACTGCAACAATACAAATAACCAGTGATAATAAAATATTTGAACTTGTTCCAACAAATATTACTACAAGCAATAATACAACGGATGATATTGTCGAATAAAATGTTCAATTTAGATAAATAATTTAATTATTTAATTGAGTATTTTTATGTCAACAGCAAACGCAGATTTAGAAAACGGCTTTGGCGTCACATGTGACTCCAAAATTTGAATCACTTTCATGATTTTTGTGAAGTTAAAAAAACTAATGATTTGAATATTTGCCAAACGTTTTGAGCTCCTCACACGTTCAGAGTTTAAACTATTTATCAGAGACTCAAACCCTTTCATGTTTACAATATTCTGTATATTTTATATTGTCATATTAATCAATAATTTTAAAGTTATTCTCTTTAACCGATTGATTAAACCATCTTTTTACTATGTAACGAAAATTGAAGTAGCTGACATCTGATGTCCGAGATTAAAACTCATCAGTGATTCAAACCCTTTTTATGTTTATAACATTCTGTATATTTATATATATTCATATTAATCAATAATTTTAAGGTTTTTCTCTTTTACCGATCGAACCATCTCTTTATTATGTAAAAGGATTGAAGCCTATACTATTATCGTAATTCGCAACGAAAATCGAAGTGGCTGACATCTAAAATTCAAAATTAAACCAGGCGTTATGATCTCAAAAATACTCCTAGATGGATTCTTGGCGTATAGACTCATTTTCACAGTCGGATTCATAATAAAATTCACTAGACGGTAGATATTTTTTTCCAAGCTAGGAAAATACCGGAAAAAGTAAATTGCAGTATTTAGAAAGTGTAAAAAGTAAAATAAACGGTAGCGAAAAAACAAATCATTGTTATTGAGATTTTTACTCATGTTAAAACTTTTAAAGGCCCCATCTTCCGAAGTTACTTAGAATTATAAGCAAGAAAATGATTATAATATATATTTTCTTTTTGTTGTTTGTGAAAAACATACCTTATTAAAGACCCAAACCTTGCTTAAGGTATTTCCAGCATGGTATCTGCAGTTCCTATGCTAAAGCTATGGTTAAAATTTTTTTCGACATAATTTAACGAAAAATTAAATTTAAGAATTTAATAATGCTTACTATTAATTCCCAAAGTTTCAGAAATTTTGACCGTTTAAAATGGGAAATAATTATGCCAACGTCCCAATTTCGATCAATTTACGTCAAAATTAATATCTCGAAAGTGAAAATTAATTTCTAAATTTTTTTTTTTAGAATTTTATTGTATAAACATTTTTTTCTACTTTTTCTTCAATATATAATAATATCATAAAAAATAGTTGGAGAGACCGGACATTTTACATGCTTTAAATGGGACATGACCCTCAAAATCGCGAACTTTGTCTTTAAATATCTCGCGATCTAAACGGCCAAAAATTATGAAATTTTAGGAATTCATAAATAAAGCTATTATAAACCCGAGAAAAAAAATTCGGCCAAATCTGTCGAAAAGTGATTTCATGCTGGAACTACCTTAATGAATATTTTGCTTATATTTCATAAAATGTTTTAATATCTGTATAAATATAAATTGATATTTTAATAAAATTAGAATAAAATCTAAAAAATTAGATAATAATAGGTTTAGCTAAGAAATAAACCTTTACTAAGTATTATTAATAATTATGTTTAGATTAAATTGATTTTAAAAACCTAAATATTTTTATATTAAATTAATATAAATGTTTTTCCTATTTTTTTTTTTTTATATATTTATTTTCAAATATATGTTTCTCAGCTCAGTTTATTTATTACTATTTTTTTGTCCTTTTTATCCCAAATTATTTGAAATCTTCTGTAACTTTTTTTATACAGTGTGTTTATTTCAAAGGTATCCACTCTTAATAACTCTTGACCTGATGGGATTACTGTTTTTAGTGAAAACACTTCGATTTAGAGATCGAGGGAAGTTAAAACGTGGTACCTAGAGAATTTTAGGTTTCACCCTTTCGTCTCTAGTCACTCCAACTTTAAAATTTCAAATGTTTACTTAAATAGAATTTTCACAGAAAGGCTATTTTTTAAATTTTAATAAATCTAAATAAATTTTGGACACTGAAAGTGAAGAACCAAGAACTTATCTTTAAACAAAAATGAAAATAAACATACAAGACCTATTTTTGGTAATATTTTTTATTTGGTACAATTATTTTAATAAAATTTTAAATTTGCCTACAAAATTTTTAATAAAAATACCATCATAGTCGTTTACGAAACTTAACGCGCACCGGCTTAGAGGGACGAATCACTACATCTGTTTTAAGTGAAACAGTTTGTGGAGTATCGACTGGTTCTAAAATATATTCTTGGATTATTTTCGAAACAAATGATTTCATTTCTAATATAGCAAATTTTTGACCTAAAAAAAATGTGTATTAAAAAAAATATTTTTAGTAATTTTTAAAACAGTGGGATCCAGATATCATGTAAGCTGACCTAGAAGCCCAGCGGAGAAGTTACTAATTTTCGCTTTGTAATTTTAAGAAAAAAAATATATTTACCAATACAATTTCTTGGACCAGCACTAAATGGAACATACGTGAAAGGATTTCGCTTCACCGAATTTTCTGGTAAAAATCTATCGGGATCAAATTTATTTGGATTTGGCCAATAATTTGGATTACGATGTAAATCATATATTAATACATATACATAAATTCCTGCAGGTAAAACGTAATCCTCTGGAATATATGAAATTAATTAGACTTAAAATTTCTGGATACCTTCGCTCGCTCTTATTTGCCATTTTTCATGGTTTACAAGTAGCTCGACTTTACTTACTAAGTACCAAATCTTCTGTAAGCGTTCGCCCAACCACTGGAACAGCAGGATACAGTCGAAGGCTTTCTTTAATACAACGTTCAAGATATGTCATTTCCATTAAGTCATCGTAGGTTGCTTGTCTTTTGGAATCACCAAAAATTGTCTTCATTTCTTCATAAATTTTGTTCTAAAATAAAATTAGAGACTTGAATGATTTATTTCGCAAGTTGTTTTTGGAATTCTCTAAAAGTTACAAACAAAGGAATTTTTGTTTGCAATTTTTGAAAACAAAAACTTTAACTTTTGCATAGCCACACTTACTTGTATTTCAGGATGATTTGCTAGGAGCATTAAAAACAAAGATAAACCCATCGATGTGGTATCGTGTCCCTAAAAACAAATAAATTTCAATTAAGATCTGTTCTTTTTAAGGCAATTCTTCCCAAAATTAAGTGCACAGAAGTAAAAGAGTCAGGCAGCGCAGAATTAATATAGTTCACTTTTAGCATATATGTCTCTCAACCTCATCGCGAGATCAAATATGGCAAAAGGAGCCACGAATGTGGTACAACTACCGTACGGAGTTGAGTGGTGAAGTTGACACAAACGCATGAGTTGTTTGTATGAAAGTAATATACTGTCTAACTAGAATGTATATGGTCTCCAAGAATGTTGTGGTTTTCATCTTAGAAAATAACAATTTTATAGAAATGATAAGCTTACTTCAAACATAAAAGTATCGACTTCTTCTCGAATATCTTCGTACGATAAACTATTATCCAGTTTCATTTGTTTGATCAACAAGTCCATCATTGGTAATTTATATTTGCCGGTATCCAAATTTTTTGTATGTTGGACTTGTGTTAAATCCCAATTTGTTAGACGTTCTTTGATCACATTACTTGTAAATGTTCGTAACGATTTGATAATCGTGTATAATCGCCAACGTTGTGGGGTAAATGCATAAGTTATTTCGGAATAGAACCATGGTTTTGCCATGCGATCCGTAAATATATCACCAAATCTATATCAAACCAAAAATTTAATTCAGAAATATTTTTTGAAAATGTAAAATGACTCAATTGGTGATTGAACACGGAGAACTAAAGATACTAAGAGTGAACTTTACTTACTCATGAATGTTGCTCTTATATGTTTGAATTCCTTTCTGTTCCGATTCAATATTTAAGCCCATTGTGGTTTCTACAAACAAAAATTTTATTTTAAAGCTGCCATGGTAAGCAAACTGGTAGAAATCGACACGTACGCATGTGAGATATGCTGCGTGTGTCTAGTCTAGAATATATATTATTATTAATTGCTTAGTGTGATTCTAATTCCCAAGCCATTAAGCCATTACAGCCAACTTTACAAAAGTATACAAACCACATAAAGAATATAAAGAATGCTTTACAATGATTGGTATCACATTCGATTCAGACTTGGGGCATTCTTTATCAATGTCCTCCATTGAGTGTTCACTTTGACCTTCAAATATTGGGATAAATCCTTTTAAAATATTAAAATGAAATGCAGGTGTTAGAATTTTTCGTCTTGTTCTCCATTTATCTCCTAGAAACATTAAAAAAATTGCATTGAAAAACGAAGTCAATCTGCTTCGGCTCTTATTTTGGAAAATACCAATTACGGGTTAAGTAAGATTGGTATACTTGCCAGTACTGGTAAGAAGTCCTTCTCCCAACCATACAGTCAACATGTCGTACGCTTCACTCTTCATTAAGTTTTTATTATCCGTTAATATTGCCTCCACATATTCAGGATCCAATAAGAACACTGAGACACGATTCAAGCCCCAAAGTTTGAAAATCTTTGGATATTGTACACATAATTTTCTTAATTTAAGCCAAATGATTTCTATAAAAATTAAATCGTTAAACTTTAATTTACATATAACTATATACATACTATGGCTACTGTTATAAGTGACCTGCGTCTTTTCAAATTATCAGACAATGCGTTCCAAGATATTCTAAAACAGCTTATATATAATAAATAAACTAGCTCGGCTACGTGATTATTAGTATTAGAAGAACATGTTTTAAAAATAGTTCATATAAAAATAGTTTTGAAGTATTTGTTATTACTTCTTAATTACATTCGAAACATGTTTGCCTAATACACTTATTATTATATTAAAATTTAAATTCAATTATATATCAACTATTCGATATTGAGTAAACAATATTTAGTGAGCAGATTAATTAATACCTGTCCAACACGTAAATAAAAATAAAGTTTGTATTTTGAAATGAGGCAGACCTTCAAACGTTTAAAAAATCAAAATAAATATAATCTGATAGTTTATAGTCTAACAAAAATGTGCCCTTAGGCTCATTCAATAAAAAAAACAAGTAACAGCATTTAATAATTATAACATTTAGCAACTTTTTAATACTTTGTATTAAAAAAAGCCATAAATTTTCCAGCCTTGTCAAAGAGGGAAGTAAATTTTTCAAACGATTAGGTAAATTAGCTTTAATAACACTAATTATTTCAATTTGTAATACATTTTTATCGAAAACAATTCTATTAAAAATGGTAATACGGAAAATTAAATTATTGTATAAAATACAAAAAAAAAAAGTATAACAAATGAAAGTAACATCTTACAGAATTAATTGATTAAATATCTTAAATATACAGAAATAAATTAATATGTCAAAATTATAGCGAATCCATAATAATTATGATTATTATAAGAAAAATGTTTAAGATAAAAATTGTTTATTTTTAAAAAACGTAATTTTAACTTTTCTTGCATCTTGTGGTGGAAGGTACTATTTAAAATGATTCTCTTGATCCACAATTCTACTCTTCATGTTTGAACTCAAAGTAATTCTTCAAAAAAAGTAAATAGCGAGTTAAGTTTGCATAAAAAATAAAAATCTAGGTATATGAAAACGCTTAATTTAAAAATTCTTAATATTAAAATTCGATTAAAATTTTGAATATCTGATTGAATTTAATCTCTTAATTAACAAAAACAATTAGTTTGCACATTTGAATCAGAATAGAATGACTTTTAGTTTTTATAAAAAAATTAGATGTAGATAACATTTGTTTAATTAATGTTCGTTTATTTTTAATCGTGTCTATTTTAAGTACAAAACTTTATTTTATTTAGAATGATTAAGTTTTGCTAGACTTTTCTCAACTTAATATACAACTTTTATTCCCCTAAATATCATTTATAACAACGATACATATTATAAAGCAGAATTTTTCAAAATTTGTTACAAATTCGAATTTCCAAAAGACCATTTATCGAACGTATTCGAATACAATTTTAAAAAATATATCTTTTTAATTTTGATGGTGAATTATGTTATTTATAACTTGTCAATATAAGACGAAAAGTAAGAATAAAATTTATCGATGTCCGATTCAATTTTCTATAATTATTCAGCTTTGGATATTTCGAAAACCAAGGCAGATATCGAAAAGTTTTATTCTTATTTTTCGTCTACATACACGAATTTGTAATAAAATTCGTCATCAAAGTTAAAAGTAAGATAAAAATAGTTTCAACCCTTAATCTAGTCAGCTCGTGCATCCCTTATATGGATGGAGACACTTGGTACTTTCAAAATAAGTCGTTTTTTTGAGATTTCTCCAATATATCATGTTTTTTATATCGATTTTCAATAATTTTAACAAAATAAAAAAAAATACGTGATTTCTTATATAAAATTTAATTTAATTTTAAGTTTGAAACTATATCATTTTAAATAAATATCATTTGTCTAGCGTGTTTTTTCCTAAGCGGTACATATTTAGACCGTGAGTATATTTTTCGTCACCTAGACAAAATAAGCTTGAAAATGAGGGGTGAATGATGGAATTTGATAAAGGAATAAGCAAGCTAAGGTTACGGCAGAAAAAAACTTGCTAGGTATAAGATTGAGATCAAAGCTACAAGCGCGTGTGTATTTAAAAAATGTGTATAATAGACTTGATACTTACCAGGTGAGCCAGCAATATGATGCATACTACCTATAATTGGTATTTGTGATGGTCCCGGTATATTTTGAACATGTTTCCTAATTCGTTTGGACCAATGCATGCGTGCATATTTCCACCAAATATCCAATAATTTTAATGTTAGCAAGGTAACGCATGTTATTAAAAATAATTGTAATGGATTCATGATTATAATTGTTTTATAAAAATAAATCACTTTTTAATAAAACATTGCCACTACTAAAGTATGTACGTCTGTCTTATCTCATTCAACATCAACAACAGAACTTATCAAACTGTTTAATTATAATTAATAACTTATAATTAATGAGTTCCTTCTTCAAGCACTCACTCGATGCACTTGCCCACTATCTCAAATAAAATACATTTTTTAGTGAACTTTGGATACTATTTGAATAAATTTATGTATAAATATTTAATATTGTTAATATTTAATGACCCAAACATTGCAACAAAAATAACAAAAATGCATCAAATCGCATGAATTTGTAATTATATTTATAATCAATTATTTTAAAAAAAATAATTAATTATTAGAGTTAGATTGTAATCATTTTTAGTGGTTTGTTGAAATAATTATAAATCTAAGAATGTAAGATTGTTATTAATTTATACACAATGTAATTGTAATTACAAAGTGTCAATTTTTTAAAACTGTTTTTTATTTTTTATTTTAATTCATGATGATAGCCGGATTTGCTAGTTATAAAAATGTAAATTATTACTAATTACTAATATTAGATGATACTTAATTTCCCAAATCGATAATTAACGAATATCCATATCGATAATAGCACATTATCGCATCCGAAAACTGTAAAGGAACTTCCTTGTTAGAATTTTATGTTTTATGTGGTTTTTGGCGTTTTTCGATATTTTTAGAGCATTTTTTTACGTTCATATCATAACAAATTGCCTAGTTCACGATATATTAAGAGCATTTTCTTACATTTACGTCATACACATATCGTAGTTGAGTAGCCACGTGACAGCCGTACCACTTTAAGGTTCTCCAAACGTGATTTTACTTACTGCTAAGAATATAAACAATATAAACAAATAATTTAATGATTTCTTGAATGATAGGGGCAGAGAAGATTTTATAATGATAATAATAATTCATAAAGCTAATTATGTATTAATAACTAACAACAAATAACTTTGTCGCATAAGGTCACTCAGTGACGATGTAGAAAAATTTTTCGTTATCTGCCTTGGTTTCTGAATTACCGAAAGTTAAATAATAAAACAAAATTTTCAATTTTCGAAATTCTAAATATTACTCCAGATATCGAAAATTTTTATTCTTACTTTTCGTCTTATATTGTCAAGTTAAAATAAAAAGTAAAAGTTTCACGCTTTCTGAAAACATATTTCTTTCTTAATTAAAAAAAAACTTGATATTGAAATAAAGGAAAATTAAAAAAACACATATTTAATATAAATTAGGTAAATGAATAATTTTGTTGTATGTAGTGTCACCTATGATCACCGAATGGAACTATTAATTTTGTTATTTTGATGTATGTAGTGTCACCTATGAGTACCAAACCAAATTATTTTATTATGTTACGTGTACTGCCACCTATTAGTATCAAATCGAACTATTTTATTTTGTAGCATGTATTGCCACCTATTGGTATCAAACCGAACTATTTTATTATGTTACGTGTTCTGCCACCTATTAGTATCAAATCGAACTATTTTATTTTGTAGCGTGTACTGCCACCTATTGGTATCAATCCGAACTATTTTATTTTGTTACTGCCACCCATTAGTATCAAACTGAACTATTTTATTTTGTTGCATGTACTGCCACCTATTAGTATCAAAATTAACTATTTATTTTTGTTACGTGTACTGCCACCTATGAGTACCGAATGGAACTATTAATTTTGTTATTTTGATGTATGTAGTGTCACCTATGAGTACCAAACCAAATTATTTTATTATGTTACGTGTACTGCCACCTATTAGTATCAAATCGAACTATTTTATTTTGTAGCATGTATTGCCACCTATTGGTATCAAACCGAACTATTTTATTATGTTACGTGTTCTGCCACCTATTAGTATCAAATCGAACTATTTTATTTTGTAGCGTGTACTGCCACCTATTGGTATCAATCCGAACTATTTTATTTTGTTACTGCCACCCATTAGTATCAAACTGAACTATTTTATTTTGTTGCATGTACTGCCACCTATTAGTATCAAAATTAACTATTTATTTTTGTTACGTGTACTGCCACCTATGAGTACCGAATGGAACTATTAATTTTGTTATTTTGATGTATGTAGTGTCACCTATGAGTACCAAACCAAATTATTTTATTATGTTACGTGTACTGCCACCTATTAGTATCAAATCGAACTATTTTATTTTGTAGCATGTATTGCCACCTATTGGTATCAAACCGAACTATTTTATTATGTTACGTGTTCTGCCACCTATTAGTATCAAATCGAACTATTTTATTTTGTTGCGTGTACTGCCACCTATTGGTATCAATCCGAACTATTTTATTTTGTTACTGCCACCCATTAGTATCAAACTGAACTATTTTATTTTGTTGCATGTACTGCCACCTATTAGTATCAAAATTAACTATTTATTTTTGTTACGTGTACTGCCACCTATGAGTACCGAATGGAACATTTTAATTTTGCAACATGGATTACCACCTTTTAGTACCAAATGGAATTATTTCTTTTGTGATATTCATATTATATAAAATATTTAAATTAAAAAAACTTCAATTTTTGAACATTTTTATTAGAACACAACAATTATATTATTTTATAAGAATAATTAAATTTTAAAAGAAAACCAGTTTTGATTGAAAAGAATATGGGGGTACCTTTTTTCTTAATTTTGTCTACTGTCATTTGTTTTTCTAATTGAATAGCTTTTTTAACAACTTTCTACGGCTAATTTAATCCACTGCAGGAGAAGTTTATTATTGTTCATAATTCCGTAGATAAGCTGAAGAAATAGTTGGGATTTTTAAACAAGAGAGAATTGTGTTCAATTAACTCATTTCAGTGCCTGAATCGATTCAAGCTGAAATAATATTTTTAATACGTAAGACCATATTGGTTTTCTGTAGTAATTGACAATATACTTCAAAACAAAATGATTACGTACCAAGAGCCTTTTTAAATGAACGTTATATCACTTTTTAAGAACGATATGATGTTTACACCCCCCAAACATCAGATTCTTATATTTTATATATAATATCAAAATCTCATTAGCTTTGTTAGATCCAACATAATTATATGCCCCCTCCCGCCTAAAGTTCATTAGTCATGCACCTCGAGCTGGTGTACCAAAAAATAAATTAGTGTTTCAAATAAACGCAGTCTAATTAAATTTGGAGGAATATATTAATTAAAGTGGTTCAGTTGTCACATGGCTTATCAATTAGTAAACTAGGCAATTTGTATGACGTTAATGTAAGAAAATGCTATAAAAATATCGAAAAATATCCAAAATCTAATGTATTTTTATGTTTTCTTTTTGGAAAGCGACGTAAGGTAATGTATTTTGCATAAACAGAACCTGTGATAAATTTTCTTCTTGATAAAAACATTTTTGCAGCTCAATCGCAGATTTATTTTTGTAGAATTAACATTATTATTCTTCCATGAGGTACTATGTTAAAAATCACATTTGTAAAATGAAATAATTCAAAATTTTGCCCCACAAGAGGCCCCAAACCTGTGTTTATTGCGATAAAGGGGCTTGTTGCTCAAACCACTTAAAAAAAAAATAAAAAAAATAGATAATTTTTAATAATTTTTATTTGTTTTTATTTTACAAAATAAAACATTTGTATTCCGCTCTCAAAATGATTACCAACTCACATCAGATGATGCCCAATTTGGTTGTGTAGCAGCAGCCGCACCACCAGCATTTGATGGCCATTCCACTTGACTGGCCCAATCTTCACTAGCTGCTGGAATACCAGCACCAGGTGCTGGAGCACCACCTGGTGCTACAGTGACAGCTGCATCACCACCAGCCACGGCAGCTACTTCTTCAGACCAGTTCTGTGTAGTAACATCACCATCACCAGCCCATGATTCAGTGATATCGTGTGCAGGTACTTCTTGTTTGTGTGGTACCAACTCTTTGCCAGCTTGTTCTTCTTTCTCTGCCTCATCCGGATCACGATAGAAGAATAAATCTACAACTACATCCCATTTGGTTTCACGTGGAATTGAACCACGTAATCTTAATACCTTTTAACAAATTTAATTTAATTTAATTAGTTAATTTTAATTAATTATTGATATGTAATTATTAATTAAATACATTTCAATCAGGTGGAAAAATTAATAATATCATATTATTTATTTGAATAATCAATAAATAAATATGGAACGGTTTCAAATTCATCATTTTATTTTTATTTAATTTAATTTGATCAATTCAACCAATTTTCTTCATCTTAGATTCTATCTAGACTGTCCATTTGCTTCTAAACGCTGCTAATTTTTATTAACAAGTGAAATTTACAAAATTTAATCCCCGACAAATTTTTCGGCTACGGAACCCTAAACTAGCATTTAAGGGTTCCGTAGGGTTTTAACACTCTCCATTAAATTACCTTTTTCCTGAAAGCCTTTTCCAAACTAAGCCGATTTGGAAGATCATCGACACATAGCGTTAAATAATTAATTGACTGAGTTAATTGTTGAAATATCATGTATAAATAGTGGTGTTTGCATTATTTTTCATAAATTGGAAGAATTTAAAATTTCAAGTATTTTCTAGAATTGTTTTTGCGTTTTTCGAGAATGTTTCACAAGACCACTCGTTGAAGCTACCTACAAATTAGCTCTAGTATAGGACCTCCATTTTAAGATAGTCATCAAATGATCAAACATCCTGCATATAATATTTAGGGGAGCACCAGGAAATAAAAAAATTAAAAAAAAGACTTAGAACTAACCTCACGTGCCAACAACCACCACATTAAACCAATTGAATATGTTGATTTGGTGTTGCATGGAATCGAAATATCAACGAAACGTAACGGACTGTCTGTATTACAGAACGCAATTACTGGAATATTAACATATGATGCTTCTGTGATTGGTTGATGATCAGTTATTGGATCTGTTACAATCAATAATCTTGGTTCACGGAATGCTGCTTGAATTTGATTTGTAAATGCACCTAAAAACCAAAACAAAAATCAAAATTAAAATATTTATATGATTTTAATGTTCTACTAATACTTATTATTTAAATAATTCAGTCTTATTATAAATTGTAATCATGATTTATTAATTCAGTGGTTCCTTAGATTAATTTGTCATCATTTTATTTACGAAAATTAATAGTTTTCGAATTAGTACAATAGGGTATTCTACTATTTTTGAAAAAGCCCTTCAAAATATTGATTTTACTAATAAAAAGCCATCAAAAATTTATTTCGGAAAAATACACACGCTTTCTTGCCAAAAACTTAAATTTTAAGTTAATTCTTAAAAAACTTACCAGGGGTAAATCGTCCGGCAATCGGTGTTGCACCAGTGTACGATGCAAATTTCAATACAGCACGTTGTCCATGTGGTCTTGAAGATATTACGAACACTTCAGCGGGATGTTCAATGGCAACGATTGCACGAGCTGCGAGTAATAATTTCTCCCATGTTCGACGTAAATTGATTATGTGAACACCATCCGATCTCCGTTTGTACACATATCTATAAAAAAACAAATACAATAATCTACATAATCATCTTCAAAAGTCCTGGAAAACGCTCCAGGTAAAACTACCAGATGACCTATACTGTTATTTATGTATTAAAATATGAACTTACTGTTCCATTTGGAAATTAATATTATCAGTACCCAAATGAGTACATGCTGCAAGCATTTTCGTCACATCGTCTTCTTTGAGACTTAACACTTCCAGACCTCCCGACATTTTAACGTTATCTTGGAGCTACGACGTAACCTAAAACAAAATAAAATTAAGCTCAATACGTGTCTCTTAAATCACACAACACATGTAATACACCGATTATCAAAGTTTTAAAATATGTCACATTTTTATCATATTGAAACTATTTTATGACATAAATACTTATTAAATATGTTTAATAAATATTGAATATTGTAAATTCAATTCGATTTTAAATAAATATTAATTGATTGATTTAATAAAAATAGATTTTGATTCAAAACATGATACTCACGTATGCGATGCCACTGGGAGAATAAATGAAAAGAATTGTTTTATTTATTGTAGTTGGTATTCACTGATTTTCTAGTTGTGTGAGTGTTTAAACGCTAGAGGTCAGCAATGTTAAAAAAAAATTAAAATATTTGGCGGTTAAATTTAAAACATATTTACAGAGTTACAAATATTTAAATATAAAAGATTATTATTATCACAACTCTCAATTAATTCAATCTTTGTAGTTTTTCATTTTCATATTTTATACTGTTCAAATAAAAAAAACAACATCTTTTAAAATAAAACAACTTTAACAAGCAAATGTTCAACTCTATTTAGGGTGCGTTCTAGTATGCATTGTGACCACAATAAGGTATGAAGTTTATTCAGTATACTGTCACCCCGTTTTCAAATGAAAATAATTTTCATTAAAAACTGTTCAACGAAATAAATTATTTCTTGAATTTTGTTATAGTTAAATGTTCAAGATTATGAAATATATCAAAGTATATTAAGTTTAATTCCAAGTTTGTAACGCTTAAAAATATTGATGCTACCAACAAAATTTTGGTATAGGTTTTCATAAAATCACCTAATTAGTCCATTTTTGGTTACCTATCCGTCTGTCTGTCAGCACGATAACTCAAAAACGAAAAAAGATATCAAGCTGAAATTTTCATAGCGTGCGCAGGACATAAAACGTGAGGTCGAGTACGTAAATGAGTAACGTAGGTCAATGAGTAACGCAGCTGTAATTTTTTTTTCACCCAGATAGCACCACGGGCTAAACCAACCACGTGATATAATTTGACGCTCAAACCCAGCGTCAAGCGTCTTCATGAAAATACACCTTCTATCCGATGCAGCATAGTTCGTTGCGTATTTTTGTAACTCCCTATACGTACAACGTACAAGCCATAATCACATATTATGTGATTAAGATAAAACACGCATGTGTTATATTTTTAATAAAGAAATATTGTATATTCGCGCATTATCATTTATTTATATTATATTAGTTTAATATAAATACCAATAGATGGCATATATAATTATATATTTAAAAATGATTTAATTATAAATATATATAATTAACATTCTATATTTAAAAAAGTATTATTATTAATATTAATTTTTAATAATTTATTTTAATACATTTCATGGCTAATACTTTATGTATTTAATGAATCTTATAAAAAGTACTTGATTTTTTTTAAAAATAAATAAATTTTTTAATAATAATTAATGATCAACAATGAATGAACAAACAAAAAATATTGTATCATATGTGGTAATGTTTATTGTTTGTTGTCTGTTCTCAGTTGAGTTCTGTTCAGAAAACGTCAATACCATAAACTTAAGCGATTGGTGACGTACAGTACGACTACATACATATAATACATAAAGTATGTTCTTTTTGTCATTATGACCTGTGTATTGTACTAAGTGTAAATAATAAAGGATAGCTTAATTACAATTTAATAACACAGTCCTTTTCTATGTACACTGTGTCTAATATACACTTTATAAAAAGAACAATTTGGTTGTTTTATCTTTGTAGTTGTAAACATATACACATACAAATTAAGAGTTAGTATTTTAAAGAGAGAGAGAGATAGATAATATCATATGATAATAATGTAAATTAGTGAAGGTAAGATATATAAAATGTGTATATGTATATGCATGTTGTGTATGATAAGATAATATAAAGAGAAGGTATTCCAATCCGTCAAGCGGTGGCGCTGCCATGAGTGTGTTCAGCATACTAGTTAGCTGTCAACTAAAATATACTTGCGGACTTGTGACAAATACTAAAATGTTTTTAATCGATTTAGCTTGCCATGAATTTTGAAAATCATTTACAATCTGTCAATTTATATGTTTTGTCCAAAATTTCTGTTATTCATTCAAAAAAAATGAGTTATGAGTTACCAGAAGAAATTGAACATAATAGAGATAATTTAAAGTAAGAATAAGGAAATTTTATGTTATGTCATAATAAATATCTTGATCAAGCCAAATGAAGTTAATGTACGCACATATTGGATTGACTACTAAATCAAAAGTATGTCTTTTTTAAACTAATATTACAATTAATTCATAAAGTATAGAGTTAAATAGCTTTAATATTTAATTCCTTTAGCAATAAAACAAGTATTTGACTTTTTAAATTAATACTTTAAATTTTCAGTATTACCAATGCACAGATATGCAAATACTATCATGAAAGAAAAAAAAAAAAACATTTACAAGAAACTAATTACACTTAACCTGTAGCGTACACAAACAAAACAGAAGATACAATGGGAACCCCACGACACCACTCCTTTTTTTATTATTATGAGAGTTTTATGTTAAAATGAAAGTACTTTAGTTGACAGTTAGTTTTTCAACCACTGGAAATATTTTCCATCATGCATTGCAGGGTTGGAATACTTTAATTTTATATTATCTTCGTGTATGATTGTGTGTACATGTACATGTACAATGTATGTGTATGTGTAACCATCAGTGATGTTTGTGTTGTGTGCCATTATTTTTTACATATTTTTATGAAGACATAATGAACAATTAATATTTAGTTAAATATTAATAACAAACTAAATAAAAGAATAGTGAATGTAAATGATTAAATATTTTAATAATGAATACATCCATCTTAAAATGTATCTAAATATAATTAAAATATAAAAATACAAGTGAATTATTTGTAAGTTGTACTAGATGATTGGTACAATAAACTAGAACAGACAAAGATACATATATACAATATAATATTGTATGAATAGGATAGAATAGGAAAGAAGAGTGTAATAAAAGTGAACTAAACCATATATGGTAAATTTATCATTATTGTGAATTGTCAAATATTATATTTTTATTTAGTTTTATTAAACAAGTTATTTATTTAAATTGTGTTTTAATTCAAATAAGTTTAATTAAAAAACAAATTAATTTTAGTGAATTAAAACTGATTATAAGTCTTTTAATATAAATAATAATACTAAATTGTACAGAGTAGTCTACTGACTGACTAACTGACTGACTGACTGACTGACTCACTGTATACTTAAAGTCGGCCATTTTACATTGAGTTGAGGCGTTTTCATGTGATTTTTATTTTGAATAATCATAATCATTCGTATTTATATTTACAATTATGAAAATTATTAAAAAAAATAATAATTATTAAATAAAATATGTACTTATTTTTTTTTCTTTAATTATTATGTGAAGTAAATTAAAAAAATAATAATAAATAATGATGATAATATTTATATTTTGATAAAAAAAAAGTGATAATACCTATTATAGGTAGCTAGTTAAGTGATGATAATATAATATGAACATTAAATTTCTAAATAATTATTTAATGTTATAAAAGTATAAAAAATAAAAACGAGAGGTGTCGTGGGACACCCGACTGGAACTATGTTCCAATCGTATCTTCGTATTTTATAAAATGTACCGCTTATTTTTTTACTCAGATTTGCTTTGTTTTTTTTTGCTGGTTTTAATGATTGATTATGCATATGTTCAATTTTGAAAATACAAATAACTGTATAAGTAATTAATAAATATTAGTTTTGTGGTACGCTACTTTGCAGGTTTAGTGTAATTCGTTTTTTGTAAATGGTTTTTTTTTTCTCACGATACTGATACTTCACAACCAGCAAACAAATTATAACGTGCGATAAGGATCATAGTTCCAAAAAATATGTAGACGTAGTTCTGCTACCATAAATAATTATAAACATAATACATTTAATCTTAGTTATTATTATTCGTTTAATTTTATTTATTTATATTTTTATTATTATTTATTATATTGAATTATTTTAAATAAAAATATTATTTATTAATTTTTTTATTTGTTTTTTTATTTATTTATTTATTTATTTTTTTGTTTATTAAATTAAACTATTTGTTAATATAGATGCTACAACAAAAAATTAATTAAATTATTTACATTCATAATGGACTATAAACTTTACAACAACACAACTGATCTTTATAATTCTTCAATAATAATGATTATTAACAATTATATTAATATTATTAATAATAATAAAGTTAATAGAAGTAAAATTAGTTATGAACTTATCTATAAAATGAAATAAATTCATTAATGTAAGTATTTTGTCTGTAATTAAAATATGTCTGTATTACAACAAGCAAGGGGTTCAGTGGCCTAACGAGGGATTGGGGCAAGGGGGGGGGGTGTACCATGTCCCGGATGTTACTCACAAAGGGCGCAAAAAGGCCCGCAAAACAAGAAACCGCTAGATTGTGTGTAAAAAGGTATTGTGCCTCGGACGCGAGTTAAACTCGCTACGCTACTGGGGGGGGGGGGGCGAGGAGGTGTAATCGTGTGGGTATGTCAATGGGGCAGGGAGGGAGTAATGTAATGATGATACAGATCACGTTTACAAAGAAGTTATAAACATTCAAAGATTGATTCCCATCTCCTTTTAGCAAAACAAAGTTTTATATGTATGTATCTCTATGGTGATATCGTCACTAGCCTATATCTTCCTCTTCATATAATTACAAGTTTTTTTCGTACTTTTCAACATTCGTATTTTTCATACTTCTTAAGATTTTCAAAAACCAACTTCACTTTTCCGTCCGTAAAGTAAGAATTCTTCACATAAAGCGATAAAAAATAGTAAAGATGCCTATTATAAATCTTTAAATGGAGAGAAATGTGGTTACCTCTCTCTCCAGTCTTAACATCGATAGGTAAGAAACCCACAAGCTATTTGGGGGATAATTTTACATCTTTTGATATTTGTAATAACATTTCCAAAGACATCTCCAAATCTAAATTAAACATTTTTAAAATCTATTTCTGGGTTGAAGAAAACAATCCACTTTCTATGATTATAGATTCGAAATAAAAGGATTTTCTATTTTTGATGTTATTTTTAATACACGTCGCCATTTGTATTTTGACATTTGATAAGTAAGAACAGAGTAGTTACCTTAACCCGTGACTACACTGTATTCGTGGCTGAAAATAACAAACACCAAATTTGGTAGACAAGTGGTGAAAAAATCAAAAGTTCCTAAATTAATATTAGGAGAACATGTATTAAAAATAATAATTATATGTCTAGAGTATAAGGAGGGCATCTGTAAAAACTAACAAGTGTTTGCCTAATAAATTTATGATATTTCTTCGTCCAAATGTCTAGTGTGTTTTTTCCTAAGCAGTACTTTTTTAGACCGTGAGTACATTTTTGACAAAGCTAGACATAATAAGCTTGAAAATGAGGGATGAATCATGAAATTTGATAAAGGAATAAGGAAGCTAAGGATAGGGCTGGAAAAAACTTGCTAGAGTAATAAAGTATAAGATATTTGATATTTGAATGGTTTGGCAAATCCAATAATGTCTCGTAAAGCAAACGTTAATTGATCACTTAGATCTTACAATTTAACGCCTGTTGACTTTTGTCTTTGCAGATATTTGAAGGCAAAGGTCTATGGCAAAGGCATGGATAATGTACTGAGCATACCCGTACAAAATTAACCGCTCTGTAGAAATTCTAGAAGGAGACAACTACTGGCCATACATTCGCTTTATCACTCTCATAGTTATTAAACAGCTGAAAAGGAAACATTCAGTCCATTTGCAAATGTCTTTGGTCTACGGTAATGATCCTCAATGGAATTCAAGAAGGATGAAAATTTGTCCAAATCGGTTTATCCGTTTAGGCGCTACGGTGCCACAGACAGACGTACAAACACACACATATAGCGGCCAAACTTATAACACACCTTTTTTGGTTTGGGGGTTAAAACACGTTAATGGAATAAATGTCCCTTATGAAAAAATTATAAAAAATTAATATGTTTTTTATTTGGGTTTAATTTTTAGATGAATTAACACACCTGCACCCAGTAGTGGGTGGTGGGGGGTGCAGGACGGACGGGTGGTGGATGTACACTGTACAGACAGACATATTAAATCATTAACTGTCTGCCAGTATGCAATCAGATGATAACTACACGCAAAGAAGATTACTTCAACAATACCATCAACAACAACAATCATTATCATCATCAAATCATAATAAAAATGCAACAATACAACAACAACAACAACAATTATTATCAACATTATCATCTCAAGTACCTGCACCATCATCTTTTGTTGATAATAATATTAGTATTCCTAGTACCAATGAGGTTGTTGATCGATCAAATAATACTAGCCATGATAATAATACAAAAATTACATCAATGGTTAATTTGTATAAACAACAACAACAACAAAATAATGATTATCATCGATATTATTATTTATCAAATCATCATCGTTATACAACAACAACAACAACAACAACCACAACAACACCACCATTATCATTATCATCATCGCAAACAACCACAAATATTACAAATATTATTACAAATAGTACTACTACGATTACAACAACAGCCACCACTAATCAACCACAACAACCGTATTATCAACAAAATAAAACACCATCAACATTATCACTATCTTTATCATTATCAACGACCAGCGTTACAACAACAACAACAGCAACAGCATCATCTTCATTATCATCAACAAATAATGATAAAGTTACATTATCAACAAAAACAAATAACATGTATCTTGTTGGATGTATATCATCATCAAAACAACAACAACAACAACAAGATGGTGGTGGTACAATAGCACCACCATCACCAGCACCATGTGATGATAGATTTATACCACCACCACCATTATCACCAACATTATTATTAGATGATCAACAATTATCATCTAAACATGTTGAATCATCATTTACACGCCATCATCACAATCATCATAATCATCATCAACATCATCAGTTCGATGATTGTTATTCAACAAATGCTTTTCCATCACCATCACCTAAATCAGAACATTGTTGTTATACAACAACATTATCAGGTGATAATGATGATCATCAACAAGTTGAACAAGAACAATTTATACCACCACCACCATTATTATTATCATTATCACCAACATTAGAACAACAACAACAACATGAACAAAATCAATTGCATTATCATCAATGTAACAGTCCTAAGAAATATAATAAATATGTGAATAGTAGTAATAATGTTGATAATCATTATCGTAATATGTTATCATCATCATCAAAACAACAACAACAACAACAACAACAACAACAACAACATTATCATCATCTTAATAATCATGAAAGGGTTTATCAATTTAATGATCGTAAATCATTATCTATACATAATTATAATTCACAAACATTACCACATAATAACAGATATTCAAATAAATATCATAATTATCAACAACAACAACAACAACAACAACAACAACAACAAGATAGATATTTAAATATTGATCATCGATCATATAATCAACAACAACAGCAACAACAACAACATTATCATACATTAGATAGATACAATAACAGTACAAGTGGTACAACTAAAACAATTGAACAACAACAACAACAATTGAGTAATTATTATCAACGTTTATCATTATCATCTGTTGATTCAACAGCATCGAGTAATAATCATCATAGATCATCATCGTATTATTATTCAACTTTACCAAATCCAAATAATACGATTATAATCAATGAACAACAACAACAACAACGTAATCATCATCATCGTGATCGTGATCGTGATCGTGATCGATATAATACAATTGTACCATCAAGTGCACACATACCTGTTGAACGTTATGTACCACAACCTTCACAACTGATAAATGATAGTGATAATCAACAACAACAACAACAACTATTACAACATTATCAACAATATCATCAGCATTATCATCATGATAATAATCGATTGTATAATTGTACAGTTGGTATATCACCATCTGAACAACAACAACAACAACGTTTTAATAATATATTATCAACTGGAAATACAACAGTTAATAATGGTGGGGATCCATATATGAGACGTGATTTAGGTTATCATCATCATTATCGACCACAACAACAACAACAACAACAACAACAATATTATCATCATCAACGTGGTGTATTATCAACAGCAACATCAGTAACATCAAGATATCCAAGGCATACATCATCATCATCATCATCATCATCAACATCGTCATCACGATGTTGTAATGTAACATCATCACCAAGTCCAAATCATCATCATTATTATCAACAACAACAACCACAACAACAACAACATAATTATCATGATAATTATTCAAGTCCTGGTGGTGGTTCAACAAGTTCATCAAATTCAAATAATTGTGGTGTATTAATGATAACATCATCATCATCAATTATCAATAATGATAATAATACTTTATCATCATCATCATCATTATTAAATAATGGTGATTTATCAATAAAATCATCATCAAAATGTATTAAACATCATCATCATCATCATCATCACCCACATCAATGTAATTCAACAACAACAACAACAACAATTGTAACACCTGAATATGTGGGTGCTTCGGGTGGTCGATTAATATCAGCAACATCAGTGACTTTATCATCAATACAACAACAACAACAACAACAACATGATACTAGTGATAATGCATTGTTAATAAGTGATAATGCAGTAGTGACTACTATACCAACAACAACATTTATTGATAAATGTTTATTAAATCATTGTGATATTATTGAATGTGGTGGTGGTGGGGGTAGACAACAACAACAAACAAGTACTGCTTTATTTAATAAAAGTATAATGTGTTGTAATAATAGTGGTAGTACGGTTGTAAATAGTGCAATAAGTGCTGTCAATAATATAACAAGTGCAACTAAAAGAACACAACAACAAACTAAATTAAATAAATTACAAAATACTGTTCATATAAAATGTAATAATAATGTTAATAATACAACATTATCATCATCAATACAACAACAACAACAACAACAACAACAACACAATACTAATTCATGGTAAGTAATTAATAATTACCTTTTTTCAAACAAATGAACGGTTAAAGTGGTTTGGTTGTTTAAGTTAATTATAAATTTTTTTTACATTTACGTCATACAAATTGCCTAATTTACTAGTTTTTTAGTCACATGACAGCCGAACCACTTTAAGAAGTACATCATAATATGTTACTCTTAGTAGCTATTGAATATTAAAGTCTGTGCTTGCCATATTATAACTATTACACTGTCTATATTACTTAATAATAGTCAGTGATAGTTTGTGTTTTTAAGTTTTTATCTACTAAGTACAAGTGTCACAACTGTCATAACTCACTGTACAACTATTTTTAATTTATGGATATATTTTACATTAAATCAATTTTATTTGATTTTTATTCAATTTTATTATTATTTATTTGTTAATTTTATTCATTATTAGAAAGTAGGTTTTAATTATTTAACAGGGCGGGCGTTAGATACATGATAGGTATGTTAAGTAGATATCTATTTATAATGTAATGCTTTTTGTGATTATTTTATTCTATTTTAATTAAAAATCCGCCAGATGTCGGATGCTAAGGCGCTTATCTACCGGCCTTTGCTAATGCCTTGATTTACTTCAAATTTTCAGAGAATATTTCATACCTAACCCCTTTATAATCATAAAATTTAATACAGTATAGCTTCACTTACGCTATCCCGATGTATGGGTAACGGGTAACAGGTATCACGTACCCATATTTGTTTATGTATATCAATAAATTGATAAGATTAAATATAAAAAAGTTATTTATTATTTATTTGGTTTAGATATCATATTTTTATCTGTTTGCTGAACTTACTTGAATCAATCAATTAAATTTAATAGTTTAATTTTATAAATTAATCAGCATTACAATTAGTTGTTAGTGGTTAGTAGTTGGTACATTTAAAATCAGTTCTTATTTATTAATTAAAGGTACCTTTAACCATTAAATTAACTATTATCTATTGAAAATGATATTTTTAACCTGCACTATCAATTAATTTATAGCGATCTGAGTAAACAGCCATATTAGTGGAACCTTAAACCATTAAATACCTTGACTGAGCGTCGCCTATCTTTTCGTACACTGAGAGGTGTCCCAACAACTGAGGTAATTGCTTAAGTCAGCTAGGGACATTTATTAAAAAAATACATTATCAAAAGAATAAAGTGACATTTATCAAATAAACATACATTGAATTCTTAAAAATCTGCAATGACAAGTATGACAACAAAACTTTGTTTTGACATTTCCACACCGCCGCCATGATGGATTTGACCTAAGCAATTACCTCAAATGTTGGCATACTTTAAATCGTTTGACGCTCAGATCATCATCAATTTAATGGTCTAAGAGTGGAGCAAATGTATATTTAGTGTTGCCTAATTCAAAAATGATTTTCTAATGCCCGTTTATATGATTTTCTAATGTCCGCATAAATAACTTTTATTTTTCAAATAATAGGTATATGTGCTTGAAATTCTCCATCTTCATATAATTTTATATATTTTCGAATTATGAAATTTTCAGGACAAAATAAAGTATATTAGCGGAACATTCACGTCGGTGTAAATGTAGAGACATTTTAAATGGTTCTTGTCTCATAGTTCTTTAAATGGCTCGGGCATCCAGATACTATTGTTTAACTGATTCCTTTTTTATATTTTAGGAAAGCAACTGGACGACGTAGTTTAACAACAACAACAACATTATCATTAACAACAATAACAACAACAACATCATCATCATTATTAACAACAACAACATCATCATCATCATTATCATCATCAATACAACAACATCAGCATCAACAACAACAACAACAAGATAATGATGAATCAACAATGTCATCATTAACAACTAATATTGTTGATTCATTATCACAACAACAACAACAGCAACAACAACAACAAGCATTGCTAGCGCCATCATCAGTGTATTTAGCACAAGATGCATCATCACAAACCATCAATGTTCTACAACCTCATCATCAAACAACTCCATCAACAGTTCAACATCGTACCAACATCATTGGTGCAACAACATCATCAATACCATTATCAGCAGAAGCATCATCATCACTTGTACAGGATACTGCAAGGGCTGATGTCTCATTACGACGTTTAGATTATTTACAACATCACCATCAACATCGTGCACTGAGTAGTGATGCTGTTGTTGTAAGTGATGAACAAAGACAACAACAACAGCAACAGCAACAACATAGACCACGATTTACACGATCACAATCAACGAAGGAGGTGATCAAGAATTATATAAAAAAAGAGACTGCAAATTTTTTTGGTGTTAGTTTAGAAACCGAAGAAGAACAAGCACAAGTATGGCGTGAACGTAGATTACGTTTAGCATCACGTGCATATGGTGAATTAAAAGATGAATATACTGTACCATATGGTAGACAAACACGACGACCACGAACCTTTGGTGGAGGTACTTAAAATCAATCAATTCATTTTAAATTTAAAGGGTGTTCAAAATGATTCCTTCAAGGTTGCAGAAGTGAGATCGCCATCACCTGGCAAGATCTATCTATCTATTATAACTTTGCGCAGGGCATGCGACAGGCCCAACTGTGTATAATTACAGCTAGGTCATTCATTTGTGGCACCCCTCTTTGTTTTATTATTATTATTACACGGGAGGGAGGGAAATTGACCATTTACATTGAGCGTTGAACTGGCGCGATATCTAGATTTGCGTAAAAATAGTGACATTACTTGGAATTCTTGAATTTGGTTTTTTTTTTGAGCACCCTGTATATTATATTTTGTAGGTTAGAATTAAATTGAAGACTTATTCCGTTCTGTTCTGTTTGGTAGGTTATTCTGCATCTGGTGCTGTCCCTAGAGAACCAAGAGAACAACATCGTCCTGACGTGTTGCCTGATGTGAATGTTGTAGATCATGTTGACAACTTTAATGTTGTAGATCAAGATCAAGATGTGAGTGGCGCAGATGATGCCACCACTGTACTGGGTACTGATCGAGCATTAAGAAGAAAGGATTCAGTTGCACGATTAACTTGGACTGGTTTATCATATGTAATAACGGTAAGTGAAATATAAGGTTAAGTTAGAGTGGCTGTCCTGGGGTGGGAATAGAAAGAGGGTTATTCCATTGGGTTGGAAGCAGCAGACTCATTGACATGTATGATTATTTGAATGTAATTGAGTCACTTGATTTTTTTGTATAGACATTAGCCAGACATAGATCACATGTGGGTGACGGTGGCAGCGGTAGAACGCCTAGTTCACGGTCATTCCCACCAGAACAAGTTGAACTAGCACCAAATGAAATACAACCACAACAATTGTTAGCTGACGAAGTGTTCTTTGAACAACCAAGTACACCTGGTACAGCAGCAGCAACAGCATCAACCCCATCAGCGTCATCATCATCAATACCATCCACACCAGTACCAGTGCCAGTGATAGCTGCAGCTGCATCTGTTGATCATACTGACACTGCTACAGATCTACCAGATCATGGCTCATCAAACAACTTACAAAAACAGCATGACGATGCTACAATTAGGAGGTAAAAATCAATACACAAACCTCGGGGTATTTTTGAGGTTTTTAATAATTATGAATTACTTATTAAATAGATATTCACAACATTTATCACCATTACGACAAAGACAAACACACCAACAACAACAACATTATCGACAGGCGAGATCAGCATCAACACCAGGTCCAGCATCAGCACCAGGTCAAGCACCAGCTGCATGGAGACGACGTCATGATTCACAAATACATGATGATAGTACGAACGACGACAGTCATAATAGTGGACCAACACCTGTGGGAGGTTCAAGAGTTTGGAATCATTTATTGGATGGTGCTCTAGATAACTCAGACAGACGACAATATGGAATGGGATGGATTGGACGTATGTTTGGGTAAGTCAATCCAAATATCACTGACAATCAGAAAAGTGTCAACCTCAGGATCTAACGGAATTCCTTGCGCGTCCTTAGGTATTCAAAGTTATTCCGTTAGATTCGGAAGTGAAACTCTAAGATGATTGGAATATGTTGTAAATAATTAAATAATGAATGTTTATGTTGATTTAGACGTACGATACGTAAATCAGTGGCACATGAAGAACATATTCGTAAACAATTAGATGATCTAGAGGATCATCGACCATTCTTCACGTGGTGGGTGACCACCGTTCAAATATTAATATTAATAATATCATTGGTGTGTTATGGTGTTGGTCCTTTTGGTTTTGATTTGGCTAATCGTTCTGGTCAAGTGTTAGTCACGTCATTATCATTACAACAAGTTGATTATCAAGAACCAGCTAACTTTTGGTAAGTATCACTACTTCTTTAACTCTTTCAAGTGATTCGGCTGTCACAGCGACTAGTCAACTAGTTTACTAGTTTAAAAATCTCGAAAAAGCGTCAAAAACCAAAGCTTTTTTATGTTTTCTTTTTGGAAAGCGCTGTAAGGTAAGTTCAAGAAATCACTTTCGAGATATGTAGAAGTGTATTTAAAGAATTTTGTAAAAGAACAATTACTTGTATCGAACACAAAAATGGATACTTTGAGGCAAAAACAAACTGATAAACTACATTTATTAAATATCGAGTTTGTAGGGGCAAAGCCCGAACAAAAATGAGACGGACGAACTTAATAGACTGTAAAAAAGAAATGAAATGAAATTTGTACTCACGTGTTTTTGATGGCTAAATGATTTAGTACGATGAGGTTTGGTTAGGAAAATAAGTTGGACAAAGGGAGAAATTTAGGGTGAATCAAAGATCATGCTTCGTGCAACGTCATACACGGCACCACGTTCATAACTTCGACCATACAAAAAAGCATGCAATCAAAATTTGTCAATAAAATCCAAAAGCACATTACATTAATATTGTTACATTGATTATTTTAAATTGAGTTTACATGTGCCTCAAGTCAGAGCGAAAACAGAACAGAAAAGAATGATTGATGAACTAGTAGCACGTACTTTTTTACAGTTATAAATTGTAATAATTTTAAATTGTAGGCGCTACCAACTGTCAATCATTTAATTGTCAAATGGCAAAACTTTAGGGAGCGTTCAACAGGTTCATGGTTGAACGGCATAAAAATAATTGATGTATTTGAATCGATAAAAATTAATAAAATTTAATTTTAAACAGGCTTGGACCTAGAGCAGCTGATTTAATACATTTAGGTGCTAAGTTTGCACCATGCATGAGACGTGACGCGAAAATACAAAAACAAATCGATCAAGTGCGAGAGAAGGAGCGTGAAACTGCTTGTTGCATTCGAAATGATGATTCTGGGTGTGTTCAATCGTCAAGAGCGGATTGTTCTGTAAGTATTAATTAATTAATTGATTTATTTATATTAATTATTTATATTTAATTAATTTTAATTATTAATGCAATGCATAAGATACGTGGATTACGAGCAACGGTAAATTATTTAAACAATAATTTATTTTTAATAATTATATTATTAATTTTAATTAATTAAAATTATATGTTTTTTAATTGATTTATAGAGAATCATTTCAACTTGGAAGAAATGGTCAGCAGGAGATTCAGGACCTGGTGGTCGTATATCTGGTTCTGTGTGTGGTTTAGATCCAAAGTAAGTTTTTCATCCTGGGAATGCCAGAAAAAAATATAAATTGGGCTAAAATATAAAAGACTGTTTTCATTACAGATACTGTGATGCGCCAGCTTCCGTTGCACCGTACGAATGGCCCGATGACATCACAAAATGGCCAATCTGTCGTAAAACATCAAATGGTTTAATGGAACAAATGACCAGCAACAGTGGTACCAACAACGGTGGTAAAAATATGATTGTAAGCAAAACAAAAGACAAAATGGCTGAACATATGATCTGTGAAGTGATCGGTCATCCATGTTGTATCGGGATCCACGGGGATTGTAGGATCACAACACGTGAATATTGTGATTTTGTACGTGGCTACTTCCATGAAGAAGCCTCGCTCTGTTCACAAGTTACGTGCATGGATGACGTGTGCGGTATGATCCCGTTCTATTTTAACGATACACCCGATCAAGTGTATCGTTTATGGACCTCTTTATTTTTGCATGCCGGTTGCATACAATTATTAATAACAATTATCATACAATATACGTTAATGCGTGACCTCGAGAAGTTAACGGGTTCGTTACGTATTGCGATCATTTATTTGGGCAGTGGTATTGGTGGGAACTTAGCTAGTAGTATTTTTGTACCTTATCGAGCAGAAGTAGGTCCTGCAGGATCACAATTTGGTCTGTTGGCTTGTTTATTTGTTGAAATCATAAATATTTGGCCAATGTTAAAGAAACCCATTCATGCATTTATAAAATTAACAACAATCACGTTATTATTATTTATAATTGGTCTTTTACCATGGATCGATAATTACGCTCATTTATTTGGTTTCTTATTTGGTTTTCTATTATCATATGCTTTAATGCCATTCTTATCATTTAATAATAATGCAGTTAATCCAAATAATAGAAGATTTGATCGTGATAAAAAGATAATATTAATATGGATATGTTTGTTATCATCAATATTTTTATTAATATTATTAATTATTTTATTTTATATAATACCTATTTATGATTGTGAATTATGTACATTATTTAATTGTATACCATTAACAAATAATTTTTGTGCATCACAAAATATTAATTTTAAATCACATCATCAATTGAATAATGAATTCAATGAATTTAATTCAATTATTAATTTTAATTATAATAAAATTAATAATAATAATAATCATTATAATAATAATTATCAATATTATTTTAATAATATTAATAATAATATTAATAATCATGTATGACATCTATTGTTACGGTTATTATTTATATTTAAAAGAATGATGACCGTTATTATTTATTATTATTATTATTATTATTATTATTTATTTATTTTTATTTTTATTATTCAATGTGATATATTATTATTCTATTATTCTTATTCTTCTTTTATTATTAATAATAATATAAAAAAAATTTGCCAAATTAATAATCAAATAATTAAATACATAAAAATTACATAAATTATATTTAATTCATATTTTGTACATAAAATTATTAATTTTTTTTTTTTAATATAATTACATTTAATTCAATTTAAACATAATTTAACATAACAACATACCTAAATGGATTTGGACACCCCAAAAAAACCCCTGCTTACTAATTTTCATGAAAATTGTTGAAGCCGTTTCCGAGATATACAAAAATTGCTTCTTAAGGAAGTAATGGTGTTTTTTTTAACGGAAAAAAAAATTTATGATAAAAATAAACATTTTTGTAATGCACTCGTGAATTTTAACACATTCGCGACTACAGTTATCGCTAAAAATAATTTTCGCAGTTAGTACCGACTGACATTTTCAAAAAGGTTTGTTTCCATAATGCCCCACAAGTCACAAGTGCACTTGTTGAAAGTGAACTAGTTGGTTTTATATTTGTGGGTAGACACTTTTAAAAAAAAAGCTATTGAGACATTCAGGCTTCCGTAATAAACAGTAGCAGTGGTACCAACTTGACATTTGCCGTGGTTTTATATTACAGTGTTGCAATCATAAAAAGGACTTCAAGAAAATCAAATAAAATAAATATAAATCAATTATTATCACACAATATATTAATTAACTTTTACTCGATGAAATTTTTTTTCTTAAAGATGGTAATGGCAAAGAAGTTCCATACATTTAGCATTGAATGTTTCCCCTCGACCCACCTTCCTCAAGTGCATAATCTTACTTCCTTAAATAAGATTGTTATGTTAACTTATGTTATGTAATTAAACAAAACAACAATTCTTGATAATGAATTGATAATGCATTGATGATGATGACGATTTATGTTAGATAAAAATATATATTTATTATCAAATGATAATACTAATATGATATGATGATGATTTAATTATTGTAAAAAATTAAAAAAAAATGTTTAAAATTAATTAAAAAAAATATAAAAAATTATTTATGTATTTTAATAAAAAACAAAAATAAATAAAAAATGATGTTAATGGTGATTGGTGATCGATGGTGATTGATTTGTTTGTTTATTGTGAACATAAAAATAAAACATAATTAAAATAAATATTTAAACAATTATATTTATTTATTATATTTAAAAAAAAAATAATAAAAGACATTGAACAAATTAAATTAAATAAAAAAATAAAAAATAAAACAGTGTACATAATAAATATATTATATTATTATATGACTTTATTAAAAACAACAAAACAATATTATTAATAATTAATTATAATAAATAAATAAATAAACTTATATTTTACATTTATTAATCAAATTAAATCAAATCAAATCCAACATATAACAACATAAACAATTATTAATTAATTAATTATTAATTTTTATTTATATGACATGTTTAAATTAATTATTATTTAATTAATTAATTAAATTCTAGGCTGGAAAGTGCTTCTCTCTGAGTTCTGGTAACTTTCAGACGAGCACAGTCGAATATCCTAGCTGTGGTTATACACAGTTTGGCATGTCACATGCCTTGCGCAAAGTCCCAGTAATCAAGATGGGCTTGTCGTAATCAGTCTATGATTCGGTAAATTACAAAGCATCTTGCTATAGACTCAGGTGTTGAAAAAGGTTTACTCACCGGTGGTTAGGTAATCAATTCGTTCATCAGTCTATGCGACGTCTAAATGTCTGTTTGTCTTTTGAGCTGGGGATAAGTTTGTCTGGCCAGGATGTAGTTGTGGTCTTGTGGTACTTGTTGTAGGAGCAGTTCCTCTTTCCACACTATGAAGAATTCGATGTCGTTGAATGTTATGCTACCATTAATTAATTAATTAAGTAATTTATTAATTATTTTTATTATTTAATTCAAAATCGAAAAACAAAAGAATTGTTGTATAATTATATATAAATAAATATATATATATACAGGATGTTCTATAATTGACTGCAGAACTCTTCACTTCCTAAATAAGCTTATAAAGACAAACGAAAAAGTTATTTACCAAATTTCGATCTGAAGCGTAAATTACGAGTAAATTAACCAAATCACTTAGAAATAGAAGGATGTCTTTTTTTCAAATTGTAAAAAGTGAAATAGATAATATAATAAATAAATGCAACGATAGAGACATCCTTATATTTTTAAGTGCTCTGTTATTATATAACTTTATTAATTGATTTGGTTAATTATCTCAGAAATTAGGCTTCAGATTCGAAATTAGTTTATTCAAGAAATGAAGAGTTCTACAGTCAATTATAGAACACCCTTTATATATATATAATATAGGTAGAGATGATCTATATGAAACCACAATCATTATTCAATAAATCACTCTCTTTATTTACAACCTATGTTCCATTTTGAATTTGCTACCATTTTGGTGTTTTGTATTAGAATGTCTTGTATGTATTTAAAACATATGGATGACAAGTAGAACGTTCTGGTTAACACAGAACATCCTTTTATTTACACAGGTTCATCACAGGAATATTTCATCATTTAGTGATTAGTAAACTGGAATATTTTCACTTCACACTAAAATGGCGATTTAAGAGTAACATTCAAAATGGAACTAATTATTTATTTTAATAGAGAAGTTGTTTAAAAAAAAAATTTCTCGCTTTCATAACGCCATCGCATGGAGAAATTATAAATTGTTTGTCTTTTAGATGGCTTTTAATATATTAAACCGCAAATTTCCATAGATACCGATTGGGTCACAGCCTCAACGGAGGTTAATACGTCACTACCGTTTTATTTATTCAAAAATATAATATGAATAGTTAATAAAAAAATTATTAATTAAAAAAAAAAAAAAATTACTTAAATATACTTTAAATGAATTATTCTTTCATGAATTTGTGGCAAAACAAAATTAAAGCAACTTCTCTATTGAATATTACTTTTTATTTTTATAATATTTTGTATTTATTTCATTTTATTAATTTATATTACATTATTATTAACATTAATAAGGCCTAAATTATAATGATTATCATAATTAAAATTAAATTAATTAAATTTTAATTAATTAATTTAATTTAAATTAAAAGAGAATGATTTATATTAATATGTAATTGTAGGTGTATGAAGACCTGAAGTTTTTTTCTTTTTTTTTAACAAAAATTGAAAATTGTTTTTATTTTTTCATGATAATTTTAAAGTTACAGACAGTTTTAAAAGAACTTTTCAAAAAAGAAACGAAAACACCCCACAAAAAAAATGTTCATAAAAGATAATATAACGTCATAATGTTAATTAATTATTGTATACAGTGTATACTATTCAATTAACATTATGACGTCACAACGATGTTTTACGAACATTCTTTTGTCGGGCATTTTCGTTTCTCTTTTGAACAGTTCATTTAAAACTGTCTGTAACTTATAAAAATAAAAACAAATGTTTCCATTTTTGTCAAAAAAAGAAATCTAAATCCCAATTGATTGATTGATTGATTGAATTCATTATAAATAGACATTAAACATGCCACAAACAACCAAACAGAGCAACACTTTATTAACAATTAAAAGTAAATAAATACATGACAGACATATGCAAATGTAAGTACGTGACGTGACCTATGATGTATGTATTGATAAGTTGATTGATAAGTACTAAAAACTTAAGTATAATGTATAATTAATTAAGTATTACATATTAAGATTTAATAAAATTAACAAATAAAATAATATAATATAAATATAAAAAGATATAATTTCCATATAATAATTATTAATTATTATTATTGTATAATTATAATTAATTATGTGACCTGACTTTGTGAGATCTGTAAAACGTAAAGATCAGGCATCATAACCATTAAGACCAAGCCTTAAAAATCATTATATTAATTATTAATATTAATATATTTAAAACAATATATTATATATTATATTCATTAATAAATCCTGCATTCATGCAGGTCTAAATTAATTATTTATTCATTTCTCTTGTACTTTATTTATTTATTTACCTACCGCAGTCATTCATTCATTCATCCAATCATCCATTCATCTATTGACGTTTGATCTTTATATCCTTCCTTTTAATTAACCACAAATTTTCAGCTTCCTATCTTTTTACCCGACTGAGAAACGCAAAAGAGTAGTTATGTGGCATACTAGAGACCAAACGCGTGGACCGATTTTGATGACTTTGACGTCAATCGATTTGTCTTAACCTTGCAAGTGCTACTGAAGATATGGCATTAATGCAAATTCAACATGGTGACCACCAGACGCCATATTGTGGAAAAGAATGTATGTGTGCAAAATTTGAAAGACGTAATTGTTTATTTATTTTAATTTATATAAAAAATTGTTTCCCCTACAACCACTGAAATAGGTAAATTTTGAAATTTTCAAATAGGTACCTGGAGTAAGGTACCTTAGAACTAAAAATAGTAAGAATTTGTCAGGGAGTTGCACATCTGTTTTAAATTTAAAATTATAATCTATGAAATAAACTAAAAGTGATTTGTTTAAAATGACTTGAATTATTTTAACTTGTTTATGATAATGTAGAAATCTACTATTATTAAATGTAGGCAATCTTGTACCAACACACAGATGGCGTTTACTAAATAAAACTAACTGGTACTAATGCTAGTGATTTTCATTTTTTAGTTCAATATTATTTTAAAAGATTACTTTTTAAAGCCGTGACTAGGGAAATCTATTTTTCATTAGCGACACCTACATACATTTATATAAAGATAAATAAAATAAAATAATTAGCTGACTAAATAGAATCCATGGCGAATCATAGAGGACGCTCAAATTTAAAATTTAAGCTCATCGATAGAACATCCAATTATCCAAAGTTTTACACCAATTTGTCTATGCCCAACTAAAAATTTGTTTGAGTTTTTAGCTGAACAACTTTTTAAAAATTGAACTATGAGATGGCTCGAAGGTCGATGCCAAAAATGTTTTACTAGCGCACATGAGAAGGGCTTGGAAAGTTTTCTTTTTCTAGAGCTGGAGAGTTCTCTTTTTCTAGAGATTAGGAAATTGCAATTTTCCTTTAAGTGTTGGATAAAATTATTAAAATTGAAAATCGGTGCCTGTCCTATCGCGTTGTTTAGAAACTTGAAAATTTCAACTTTGAGAAGGCTTTGGGTAATGGATATTTCGTTGTTTGTTCGAGTGTCAATTATCTTCTGAGAAGTCCAACAAAATTTCAGCCGTGCAATTAAACAATTTCCAACTCCCTTCGACAGAAAGAAACTTGCTAACCATGAAAATTGTCGCATTTTAAAACAGGCGTTAGGCTGGCTTTTAGCTACAAATACTACAATTGGCTCTAGACTATATTTATACGTTAAATTATACTAACGTCGCGTCGGTATTGTATATAACGTGTATAACGTTCAAACTGCTAGTACTCTGTAGGTACTACGTTCTACGTATTCGGTTTTCGGTTTACAGTTGTCGGTTGTCGGTTGTTTAACATGCACGTCTTTACTCCATCACTCAAGTTATTACGTTCAAATATTAATATAAATGTTTTTAATATTATAAACAACAATAATTATTATTTTAAATTTATTTGTTATAAATAAATAAATTTAATAATTTTAACATTTCAATTAATTAATTATTATTTAATTAAACAAATACAATGTGAATAATATAAACAAATTAAATTAAATTAAATAATATTAAATTTAATAAAGTGAATAAAATCTTTTATAAATTTGTTTAATTAAATTTAACTATATTTAATTAATTACTTAATTGTTTTTTTAGTGTTTTTAGTTTGTACGTAAATGATGCTAAATGTTTTGTGTATCTAATTAAGCACGTTTAAATAATTTATTTGAAATTTAAATTTAAGGGTAAATATTTAATTATTAATTTATTTTATATTAAAATTTAATTCATTTAATTTTCCGTGTTTTCAACGGGATTTTCTTTATTCGGATGCAAGAAATGACCTAAAAAAAGTTCATTGTAAAATCATGTGCGCAAAAAATTCAAAGTCAAAGGTCACGAAAATAGGTTTTTTTTTTTAAATACCTCGTAAACGATTAAATTCATCGCAGTTTTAGTTATTATAAAATTTGTTTGTGAGTTAATTTTACATAAAAAAGGATCTGCGCAAAATATCCATAGAAGCAATAGTTTTCAAGATATTAGGCTGAAAAAAATATCTAGAAAATATTTTAAAAAAAGAATTAAAAAAAAAATATTTAAAAAAAATATTTATAATATTTAAAAGAATTAAAAAAAATTATTTTTAATATTTTGACTTTATAAAATATTTTTATGTAAAGCATGCGACTTATTCTTACGTTTCTCAGTTAAATATTTCCAAAAATATTGTTTCTACGGAAATTCGTACAAAACCTTTTGTATGTAAAATTAACTTGCAAACATATTTTGTATTTGCTAAAAATTGTTATTAACTTAATAGTTTACGAGATATTTGAAAAAAATTTTTTATTAAGTAATTAATTCTGTTTATCCACTTACTAGTCACTCTGTACTGTAGGTGCAAAATGTCAATGATTTTAGGGATTTTTAATTTTTATTTGTTTATTTTTTTAAATAATTTTAATTCACAATATTATATAATAAATAATTTTATACCTTATAGGGTAAACTGTCCCAATGGAGTATTTGTACCAAATTTCCGGACAAAATATAATGAAGAGATTTTAATTCTAAAAATTGATTCAAAAGACTTTTTAGGTGCAAAAGTATCATATTCGTCTTCAAGCCCAATTATTTCATTTTCTTTTTCAATTCTTTTAATTGTTTTTTTCTTCTGAGCCACATTTTGTCTTGTCTATGTTTGCTTATATTTCCACGTAAGGTGATTTTGGAATTATAAGTTACAAATTTTCATTGGAAAACTGCTTGCTCTTTTTTTAGTTTTGACTTAATCTATCTTAATCTCTATCCTTATCTTAGTCTTAAAAGAAAAGGCGTAAGCTCGTGCAAGTTTTTTTTCATAAATGTATTATAGAATACTTGAGTTTGATAAATTTAATAAAAAAAGTTAACTTTTTTAACAGCAAATAGGAATCATAAATATTTAATTATATTAATAGAAACATTAACATTAAATACTAGTAAATAAAGCACAAATCTTCGTCTTCAATATTTAAAAAATCCTTAATTAATAGCGCTAATAAGAACAGTGAACGTAAAATGAATGACACGGTAAATCGACAGCAACACAATAACATTCATTCGTAAGAGTCGGTAGATTGCGGCTTACAAAACACACAGGGGCGAGGTTAAGGTAACTCAAGTGACGGGTTTGTGATGAAGTGGTTATCCTACTACACCGAAAAACTATTTTAATGCAAAAGAAAAGAGTTGAGTTTTCTGACTTTTGTCCGGAAATTTGTTATAAATACTCCAGTGTGATACGATTTAGCCTGCAATAAATACGTTCTACGTGTATACTTGTTATTAATTCATTGTGTTTAGATGTATTATTGTACAGTTTACCCTACTAATATAAAATACATAAACCAAAAATACATATTTTTATTAATCATTAAACAAAACTAAACTAAAGTTATAAAAGTTAAATAGTTTATAAATATATAAATTATTATCTAATAAATATATATTAATATTAAATTATTTAACATTATTTAATTGTATATAATTAAACTATAAATTAATTAATTAAATTTAATTTTATATTTTTATAGTTGATACGTGGATATTTATTCATCAATCATACAACAAGATTGTTTATTTGATTGATTGATTTAAACAAATGTACATTTTTAAATTAATTGATTGATTAATTGATTTAAAATAATATCAAACTGGAGCGAATATTAGCTGTTTTATCAACACCTGTTGCACGCCGTGGACGTTCTAAACATCATTTTATATTAAATAATAATAATAATAATTATGGATCTAAATCAATTATTGATAATAAATCATCATCATCAACAACAATTGATAATACAACAACAATATATAATACAACAACAATTATTTATAACAAGAACAATAGTGAAAGTGATGATAAAAAGATAACACATCATACAAGAAGTGTTAATGATAATGATAATGATAATGAGAATAGTGATAATTATACATTTATCACTGGTACACCACCATCATCACAGATGATTGATAATAGATCATCAATTATTATCAATGATAATGATAATGATAATATAATAACAACAACAACAACAAGAACAAGTATACTTGAACAACAAGAGTCATATCCATCACATACATATGATGATACTGGAAGTGCAACTGGAATTGTAACTGGTACAAGTCATACACAGTATAATGGAGTTTATGTTGGTGAGTTTATTAAACAATCTATAATACTATTATTATAAACGTTGAACAGTTTGTTTGTTTGTTTGAACACGTTAATCTATGCAATATTACTAATTGGATTCGAAAAATTCTTTTTGTATATGAAAGCTTCATTAAAAAATGAAAAGGGACCCATTTTATGAAACGTAAGAGATAGAACAAAAGTTTAAATATAAAAGAATTTCCAATAGCTTTTGTTTGAAACATTTTTTCGTAAATATCACTGTTTACCTGTGAGAACGCCCAGAAAATATTCTTCGAAAATTCCTCTCCTCTGAGGTAATTTGCTTAGTTAACGCAGCTCCTACGCTACGAATTTTGTTTCTAATTTCTGTGAAAGTCTTTATGGTCAGTAATCAATTTAGTTTTTTTGTAAACGAAACTACATACATATTTTTTTGTCCAGATTCTTGATCTTTGACGCAAAAGAAAAACTTTTGAATGAAGATATTTTCAATTTTAGAAAACTGAATTTAGATTTTCAATCTAATAACTTTTCTTATCTAAAAATTTTCGGACAAAAATGCAAATGTAGATTTCAATAGTACCTACCTATAATACTTATGGTTTCTACCATAAAATACAATAAATATAAATATAATAATAATACCTACAATAATATAAATATAATAATAATATAATGTCTTTTGTATTATATATTGTATTGTATTGTGTTGTATTTGATATATATTTAAAAGTTAGTTTGTACAACTTCCTTCCTTCTCCATGTTTGTTTTTATACATTTAGTTTATACAGAGTTGTTCAAATATATATTACCACTTTAACATGACTTCACCATGTATTGAAAAGGCATAAAATAAGAGTAATAATTTCGTAAAATGCCAGTTGATTTAGTGCTAACAAATTTTGGGATAACATGTTTGTTGTCGTATTTACATGGTAACATCTGATTGTACAACCCTGTATTATAATATTTAGATATATTATGAAAGTACTTTATTATTATTACACTATAGGGGAGAGTTGGCATGAAACAGCTAACCATGTCTTGACGGCATTTAATTTTTACGTACTGGGTTTTCTTAGAGGACTGTAAACATCGCTTGTCATTAGGTTTCTATTAAAAAATTATGAGAGAAATGTTCATAAAAAGTGATATGTTCTTTTTAAAATATTAGATTCTTTCATGACCACTCTCCCTTACAATCATGACAGTGATGACAGTCATGACTGTGTACGTATAAGTGTACTCTTGCTGCACTAATATTTTATATCAAAACTAAAATAAAACTTATTACTTTAATAATAAATTTTACAGCAATGCAATGCCATATGTTATATATACTTTACAATGGCAGGCAAGTAGAGTCACAATGATCCAAGTATCAGTTTCTTTAAAGTCAAAATTTAATCAAACTTTTACTTCATAAACAATTTACTTTTTTTTAATACAAACAATTAAAGGGATATTTCGCTATCGTTATTTGTTTGTGATAAATGATAGTTGAAAGTCCCTTGATCACAATAAACACAGCACAAAACAAAAAAATATTACCTTACGTCGCTTTCCAAACAGAAAACATAAAAAAATTTTGGTTTTTGATGCTTTTTCGATATTTTTAGAGCATTATTTTACATTAACGTCATACAAATTGCCTAGTTTACGATATATTAGTAGACTAGTCACATGACAGTCGAACCACTTTAACTTGGATCACTATAGTTCTACCGTCTCTAATTATTTATTATTAAAATAAATATAACATATGAGTTTTGATGGCATTGTTGTGTAGTCTTGTTTCTGTTTGTTTATTGTTTACTGTTGTTTAATGATTGTTATTGTTGTCATTATTGGTTTGTTTGTATTTATAATAATAAAATATTTATATACAGAATGTCCTACAAATTCTTAGCAAACCTTTAATGGGATCTTTTTTTCAAAATAATTAAATACAGAAGAATGTTTAAACCATTTCAAATAATTCAAAAAATGTATTTTTAACCCCCGAACTAAAAAAGGGATGTTATAAGTTTGAACGTTATGTGGCTGTCTGTCTGTGGCATCGTAACACCTAAACGGATGAACCGATTTAAATTTTTTTGGTTTCGTTTGATAGGCTCCAACGATTTTCATGACATTTAGTATGCAAGGGATTTCTTAGGTGAAAAACCCATCTAGCCAGGTTTCATTTAAAATTAATAACGACCAAAGCTCGATCATCCAGGTACTATTAAATAAAATAATGACTTGAATTAATTTTAGCATTCCGTAGCATATAATTTATTGAATTTTGATTTTATTTGTTATAGAATGGGAACAAACATCAAACAACCACAATTTAAATGATTTTGGAGGGACCAACAATAATAATAATAATAATAATAATATGAAAACAGAAGTGATTCTTCGTGAAGATTTAACTGGTCATAATAGTGTGGGGGGTGTAAGTGTAGGTGGCAGTGGAAGTGGAAGTGTTAGTGGTGGTGGTGGTGGTGCTATTGTGAATATAAATAATGTTAATAATGGTGGTGTATTTGTGCCTTCATCGTCAGCAGCTAAAACTTCATTATCAACATTAATTACAACTAATAATAATAATAATAATAATAATACAATAACACCAGTATTTACAACATTACAAGGTATGTTAAGTTTAGTTTTAATATCTATTAAGTACAATTACTTCAATCAACGACCAGAAAAAATGATGAAATCTCTAAATAATTCGATGAAAATTATGTATTAAGTTTTTGTTAAATCTGTAGATCAAACGTTATATGGTGCCTAGTGGTGCTTTTTGTCCAGGGGGTAGTAACCATAAATACTTGATTATAATCATCACTACATATTATAAAACAAAGTAGCTTTTTCTGTCCCTATGTTCCTATGTCCCTATGTACGCTTAAATCTTTGAAACTACGCAACGGATTTTGATGCGGTTTTTTTAATAGATAGAGTGATTCAAGAGGAAGGTTTTTATGTATAATACATCCATATTATAGTAGAGTAAGGGGTTGAAATAGGGGTTGAAAGGGATATGCTTCAAAAACTAAAAAAGGTGTGCATCGATTAAGCTAAAATATTGACACGATATACAACCAGCTTCAAAGATCTATTGTTTTTATCTACTTTTAACCTTCGGAGGGTAGAAAGGGGTAGCGAGAAAGTGGGAAGGAATTATTGAATATTTACAAATATACCTAAGTGGGGTATCAAATAAAAGAGCATGACGTGTACATTACAAAACTGTTATCCCACGCAAGGAAATGTGGAGGGAGGGGTACAAGTGGGAATGTTGCCCAGCAAAGCGGGTAGTTCACAGCTAGTAATATAAATAGTAATACTTACATCTATAAAAATAAGTTACATTTTATTAAATTTATATAGTTCTCTGTGTTCATGATTCAATCAATCAGTCATGCCAATCAAAATAAATAGTTGATAAACATGCAACACGCGTATGAAGCTACATAAGTTTATAATAAAACTATATGCACATGTAGGTTAATATAATAATAAATATAAAAATATGTATTTATTGATTTTTTTTAATAGTTTGTAATAAATTCTTTTTAAATATATGTACAAACATTATAATAGATACATACTTATATAATATTTTGGCAACAATTACTTGATATTAACAATATTATTACTATTATTATTATTATTATTTATGATTAGGTTATTGTTGTAAAATAAGTCCAAAATAAACAATAATATATCAATTTTAAAATCATATTTAATTTTTTGGCTACAGTTGAAAAATAAAATGTAAATGGAACAAAACAATTCAAGTTTAAATTATAAAACTCTTTTTTCCATTGAGTAAAATCACTCTTTACAGTCGTTGTCAAGCATTTTAAAATTCTAGTTAGAAAGACATCTTTTGATCATTTAACATCTCCAATAGCCTCAATCTGTATAATAAAAAATTTTATCAATCAAAATTTGTGTTTTCTATCAAAATTACATCATACGTTTTAATTTTCAAACATCTGGTAGAAATTGATATCTAAACATAGAGGTCATGTGAGAGCTTCAGATAATTTTTTGTTCATGATTTGAAAATATTGTTACGATTATTAAAATTTTAATAAATTATTAATATTTAAAAATGAATTTTTTCTGAATTATAAATATGCATATTGTTTTATTATTATATGGTATTTATACAATTAGTTCTTGTAACTAATATTGATATTTAATTCTTTATTTTATTAAATAATTTGAATAGTTTTGGCACCTTTGTGAAGATGTAAAATTTTATTTATTTTGATAAAAATATGAATTACATAATTATTAAAATTAGTTTTTACAAGTTCAAATTATTTTGATATCAAAATTATTTACATTCAAACAAAAATATCAATTTTAAGGAAATAAAAATTTGAAGGTCATTTATTTAAAATAATATATTTTATTTTATAAATTAAAATAACAACTAACTGAATTAAATGTCTAAATATTCTTGTGTATGTTTTAATTATTTATTATAAAATGAATTACTTTTTTTATATTTTAAAAGCACAAATTAAAATAATGAACACAGTTTGACATAAGAACTTCATATTAAATTCTATTTTGTTAGAAACATTAATCAACTAATCAACTTATCAAATAAGTAATCTTAGTGTTAATTATTTGTAGAACACCCTGTAATCATAGTACGTGCTGAAGAAGTATTATTAGTGGTATTGGTGTTAATGATATGGGTGGCTGCTATTGCATTGTTCTTTAATCGTTGGGGTAAAATACGAATGTTAGAACCATATCAACCAAAGTTTGAACAACAAGCGGCTGCTGGTGGACCTGGAGGTGCTGGTCATCGTTCTAGTTGTCCAATTGGAACAGGCATTGATTCAGCTGTTAATACGGTAAGTATTTTAACCATCATAATTGTTAAATTGTTGCACACTTTTTTGGTTTTACCTTCTATGATCAGCGGTTTAGAGTGTGCGTTGATCTGTACGTCAGTCAGTCAGTCATTCAAGACAAAGCATTTTATATGTATAGATATAGATAGTAAGATGGTATAAAACTCAATGTGTATGTATGTTTGATCCCAACCATTTATTAATTCTATTCTAGAATGTTCTAAATCTGTTCTATTTGATTCTATTCAATTGAATTCTATGTAAATAATGATTGTTGTGGTTTATAATTTGATCCAATTTCGGTACAACAATACAAAACCCAAACTAAACTAAATTATAAATCATTTATTTTACTTAGTTATCTTCTATCTTGTGTGCTATCATCTCAACTAAATAGACTTAGTTTAGTAGTTATCTATAATTTAATGTTGACTTTGTAGTTTTAGTAAATTCCTATACAGGCTGTCAACTTAAGTTGGCTACATATGGAAATCTTTTTTATTATAAGGTTTATGGGAAAAAGTTATTTTTTATAAAAAGCTTTCGAAAATATTAACATTCAGCTATTCATTTTTGACATCAAATGTTCACAAATTGAGAAAATTTGATAGAAATGTTAATGGTCGCTTAGAACTATTGACCATTTCGAGCAGATAAAATAGGAAACTGTTCAAGAAATAACTCTAATAAATATATATAAGAGTATATGTAAAGAATTTTGTAAAAGAAGAATTACATTTATGGAAATCGAAAGTGGATTCGTTGAGTTTCCCTTATTCAATATTTTTTTGTTTAGAATTAGTATTCATTTCGAACTTTCTCAATTTTTGAACATGCTGTATATTCGATGTCAAAAGTGATTAGCTGAATGTTTATATTTTTGAAAGCAGAGCTTTTTTTAAACAATAAATTCTTATCGTAAACCTTATAACAAAAAAGTTTTTCATATGTAACCAACCTAGCGAATATAAGTTTGTTGATGTGATGCTTATTATATTATTGATAATAATTATAAAATAAATATTAATTTGTAATTGATTTTTATTTTATTATTTACAGGGTTGTTCAATATCTGATTTACGGAAGGTAAGATTTTAATTAATTTAATATTAATTAATTAATTATTAATATTTATAAATTGTAAATAAATTGGATGAATGATATTGGTTTGTATACAATTATAATATCTATTTATAACAACTTTAAGGATGTATGAGCATGGTAGTGGGGGCACAAATTTAAAAATAGATATTTTCAATTTTGATGATAAATTTATATTATTACTTGACGATATAAGACGAAAAGTAAGAATAAAATTTTTCGATATCTGGCTTAATTTTCAAAATATCGAAAATTGAAAATTTTGTTTAATTATTTAGCTTTCGATATTTCGAAAACCAAGACACATATCGAAAAATTTTATTCTTATTTTTCGTTTACATTCATGAAGTTATAACAAAATTCATCATCAAAGTTGAAAATAAGATAAAAATAATTTCAACCCTTAATCTACCCTGTTCTTACATCCCTTATATGGACGGTGACACTTAGTTTTTTTCTTTTCTAATTCATTTCTAATATGTTTACTTTCTATTAAAAAGTTTTTTTTTAATTTGTTTTCATTCATTCCAAATGAAAATTATCAAAAACTTCCAAAATATGTCGTTTTTTGAGATTCCTCCATAAGAGCCAATGTATTTTATATCGATTTTTAATGACTTTTTTCTTAAAAATTTGCACGGATACCTAAGCTGAAATTTTAACCACATATTCTTTGAGTAAAAGACTACCTACAAACAAATTTTGAGCTTTAAATCAAACATTGTTGTCATGCTCATACATCCTTAAGGCAATAAAGTAATAAATATATAAAGTTAAAGAGGGAGACCTCTTTTCCGTTTTGTGGAAAACTGTTTAATCTTGACGACGATTTTACATAATCATAACAATTTCAAATGAAAATATTTTCTTGTTTTCATACTTTAAAGAGCACGATTTTATAACTGATTCGGGGTTTTAGTTTCCGAACTTTATTTTTAGTATAAATTGAACATTCAAAAGTTTATTTGGAAATAGAATGAGGATAGCATAATGTACTTTCTTCAAAATACAAAAAACCGAATTTTAAAAATAATAAAATCCCTACTTAAATATCTCTTAAAAACCTTATTTATATGTTTGACAAAAATAATCGAATAAAAAGAAAATTGAACAACTGTAAATATTCTTAGATATGGGTTTCGATGTAATGAGTTTTGTGTATAAAATTTTATTAAAATTACTGTCAAAGTAAAATAATGCGATTATAAAGTACATATCGAATTGAAGAAGAAAGAAAATAGGTTTTTTTTTACGAGTAGTTTGACGTTTTAAAGGAAAAATATTGAATTTTGTTTCCTTTTACAAATAGCGTTGAGTTTCCCATTGTCACAACAGCATATCAAGACTTAAAATATGGATATTGAAGTAACAGTACCATATCTTTCCCATAACTTTTTACAAAATATTTGACGCCCTGACCAAGATAATAAACTTGTAAAATGTTAGTTTTTTTGCTCACAAAAATTACACAAGCAAATGTGTTTGTTTACACATGACAGTGTCACATTTAGACTCCTGAACTACTGAACCAATTTTGATGAAATTTTTACAACTACAAATTAAATTAAACGCCATGCCAGTATATATATTACATTAAATAATTTTATTTAGATTCTTTACTTAAATAACTTAAATAACAAGCTTTTATCGTGGTCACATTAAATTAGTACCTACTGCAAATAAAATGGTCCCACCTGAAGAATCAAAAATAATTAAAACAATAAACTGTGAATATTTAATGTTGTTTGTAAAACTTTTGTTATGTCTGTGTGTGTACCTTCTTTTGATAAAATAAGGTCAAGGAAATAAATGACAAAATAAATTGAGTTGAAGTCATCAGTGTGTTTGTGCTTGTGCTTTAATTCAAGTCAGTTCAGTTCAGTGGACTCACTGGAACTTGAAATTAAATGAAAATCAAGATGAACAACTACGACCACATATATTCTATGTAGTCCTACGGCCACACCTAATATTTGCTGAATCGATTACAAAAAGTTTTAGTTTCCTAGATAACACATCGTCGGATTTTGGGTTCGTTTTGAACTATTGCACATTTTTTGTTTACCTGCCAATCAACAAACAAATTATAACGTACGATAAGGAACATAGTTGCAATTAAATAAGTAATGGTGATGATGATGGTGATGGTTCTAGATCTATTGAAGACACAAGTGATTTATTATTTTAAGAAGAACAAAGACATCAAACAACAAACAACAAATAAACTTTTGAAGACTGACTTGTAAAATAAAACAAACTGCTTATATAAACATGATCTTTACGATTCACACCATTAACTTCCTGAATAATACTGATAACTGGTATAGGACTTAAAAGAAGGCAGTATCATTTCAGTGCAATGATTATTTTAAATAATACAGGATTTTAAATCCAAAAGGGTCAATTTTGCTAAGAAATTTTTCCTTAAAACATTTCCAAATTGAGCCGATTTGATGATTATCGCCATTTTTTTAGTTTTATTTGGGAACGGAATTTTAAATTTACAATTGAAACATAGCTAAGAACAGTCGGCAAAAAAATGAAAATCGGTTCATCCGTTTAAGCGCTATGAAGCTACAAACAGACACACATAGCGGTCAAACTTATAAGACCCTTTCTTTTAGTTCGGGGGTTAAAAATGGGGACAAACGAACTCACATACAGATATTAAATCAAAAGTTGTGCTTCTACTATTGCTCTGATAATGAAACATAAAGATAGATTTGAATATGAGTTTTCGGAGTGATTACAAGAACTCGCCTATGATGATGAATAAAGTTGAGTTGAATGATGAATGAATAGAATTAGTTAAATAAATGAAATGTTTGGTAGAAAACGAAGCATACATAAAATAGAAAATTAAAACAAATGTTTGGTGACATTTTATAAGATTTATTTTATAAAATTTAATTATAATTTAATTTAATTTTAATTTAAATTAAATTTAATTAAATTAATACAATAAATATATTTTACTAAAATAATTAATATAGACAATATAATATCATACAATAGCGTACTTGTATTGCAGATGTCTACATGTCTACATGTCCTATAATCATGTTGCTTTCATTTCGAAACATTCATTTGGAGTGGAGTCCTTACCTATCGAACGTTTGCTTGTTGAGAATTAAAAAGTTATGTGATGTGAACATGAACTACTGAAGGATACAACAAAATAAAAATAATTTATAAAATTAAATAATTTTGTAACAGTCATGTAAAAATTTATATCATTTTAAATAGAGAAGTTACATGTTTTTTTATTTTACTTTTTTTCGAAAGTTTACTAAAAATTACTAAAACAAAACTAAAAAAAAAAATTTTTTTTTAAATTACCTTTTCATATTTTACAAATGGTTTTTCTAAATATAAATTCAAACGACAGTGACGTCAACACATCGCATTTTGTAACTCCATCTCACGGAGAAATGATAAAATAATATAAATAATGATAAATGGTTTGTTTCTCATCTGATTTTCATTATATTATAACGCATATTTCCATAGAAACCGATCGACTCATAGCTTCAACTGTTGTAAATACGTCACTACCGGTTTCTTTTTATTCATAAATCAAACTATTTCAACTATTTTTCAACTATTTATTTCAACTATTATTTATTAATAATTTACAAAAAAAGTTAATTAAATACACTTAGGGATGAAATATTCTTTTTTTTATTTATGAATTTGTAATCTATATTTAAACTTTAAATTGATGTAATTCAAAATTGTAATTTAATTTTCTGTTGTTGTTATTTCAAATAAGGAAGTAAACAGCATCGAATACCAAAAATAAATTGGATACAAAAATATAACATTTGTTTATTTAGAAGAACAAATAAATGTATGCAAATGTACGTGCGTTCATAACACATATGCTACTGAAAAACAAATTTAATTTAAAATTATATAGAAATTTATAAAAAAAATATACAAAAATTATTATAGAACTACAAACAAAAGGAAAAATAATACAAAACTTTTTATTTAATTAATATTTAATTTAATTTTGAGTGAAATTTATTCGACTTTCATCCATTTTATTAAATTAAACCCTCAAGTCAGAATACAATTTTCTTTAATTTTCCCCAAAATTAAATAATTTTATAAATAAGAGATTAGATAGTCAATATATTATAACTTACCTGCCTGCATAAGTGCCAAATTTCAAGTTTGTTCGTCAGTTAGATTCGAAGAAAATGGGTGATATCAGTTTGACAGACATGTGTGCACACACAACACAACAATACATTTGTAGGATAAACATATCTTAAAAGGATTTATATAAGACAGGCAATAGTTAAAAGGATTATTGTTTAAATATACAGGATGTTCAAGAAATTAGATTAAGATTATTTTAAGAACAGTCAGAAATTTAGGGTATAATGAAGCCATGTGATCTTGTGTAACGATTTGATAACTAACGTAACTTTTACCTTCAAAGATGTAGATACTTATGTAGTTGTCTTAGAATCTGAACTAAGATGTGTATCTCTAAGCTTCCATTTTAAACTTTAAAGTTAATTTAATGTTGGTACACTATGATGTAATACACTCACCCCAATTATATAATTGACTCTCTGTATAATAATATAAAAGAACAACAAATACATTTAGTAGACACAGAATACAGCTAGAGAGTCTAGAAAGATATTTATTTGTTTGTGATGTGACAACTATACATAAGATTTGTATGTCATAAGATTATTATGTTATGTCAGTGATAAATTACATAAACATAATAAATAATTACATAAATATAAAATATTATGTTATCACATATTCATTCATGTACAGCTAGCTCACCAGTCATCACTGATAGCTATTATTTATTACAACTAAATTATTAAATAAGAAGTACTTTTAATTTCTTTACTCTATTTTATGTTGAAAATTACATATGAGCAGCACACCTCTATCACTAAAGTCATATTCTACCCACAGATTATACTTTATTACATAAATAACTAGGCAACTCTATTGAACATGAATGTTTGTTCAAAAGCTCCTTGGACTTAGCCACTTACAGTGAACTATTAAAATAATGACAGCAATTAGGTATTATTTGAATTATTTCTATTCAGTTTATCATTTTTTTTTTCAGAATACACACAAAAGAAATTTTACCTTACAATTAGATACATATCGATAGATACAATATTTATATTATTTATTGATATAGATATAGATTTGAATTATATTATTTGTATCTATATTTAGATAATAAATATCCATCCATTCATGTGGTTTATTTTATACAGGGTGTCCTAAAAGTACCGCGCGCTTTTGTTGCATCAAGTACAAAATAAAATTCTAAGAAGAAAAATCCTCTTCCTTTTTTTGGATCCAATGCACGGATAGTTAGCTATTAATTAAAATAGGCAACCAATCCGAAGCATTGTAACTAAAAATTATAACCACTAGACTGACTAATTAATGATTTTCGATAGATTAAAAATAAATAAATAAGTAATTATTATTGATATTAAAACAAAAATCTTTTTTAAAAGCATTGAATAATTAATTTTAAACAGTAATAAATTAAAAACTCTCAATTTTTTTATAACAATAATAGTTATTTAAAATTTATGTTTCTAACAGATGTAACAAAAGCGTACGATACCTACAGGAGGACACTCTGTATAATGTAGTGTAGTGTATAAAACATTAATTACAATGTTTAATTATAAAGTAATAACTATAACATTTATCTTATCATTTATTACATGAATGCACTGACCAACAACACCATTACCACCATTACCATGTTACCATGTTACCATGCTACCATGGTAACAAACTCTTGGCAACTATTTATTTTATATTGTTTGGTGCAATGTTATATAATTTATTACTACCCTAATCTCTAAAGTGCAATGGAATGCAATGGAATGCAATGCAATGTGATGCGGTGCGGTGCGGTCAACTCTATTTTATTTTATTTATCATTCAGTGTTTTATATTAAAGTAGTCCGGTTGTTTGAGCCATCAAGTACGATGGATGTTCATTCTTTTGCGATAGAATTAGCCTTTTGATCACAATAAACATAGGCGGCAAAATTTTTGTTTTGGCTTCTCTTTAACTATGGCCATATTTTGGTTGTACGAGACCGAACAGTTCTTAATAGGTACTTATTCAAAAAACACAAGATTCAATGATTTCCCCAAATCAAGTATGACTTGCATACGAATTTTACAAACAGAAACTTTGTTTTTTTCTTTTTTTGAATATATAATTTATTATTCCTGATAGATGGTGAAATAAAGCAAAAGAAGGTCGCATATGTGATCTATAACATTTGTAGGTGAGTTTGTGTATTAAACCAACCCAACCTTACCCTACTCTGTATGTTTTATAAAAAATATGATATTGGTTTTGACTTTAGTTCAAACTTATAGAAAGGTTTTATACAATATACAGAGTGGTGTGTAAGTGGATATATATTTTGCTATAATAAAAGCTTATTCATGTAAAACTAAATTTATTTTGAACAGCTATAAAAACAACTAAGATAGAAGTCATCAAACATTGGTGAACCATTCTAAAATTAGCTCAAAGCGTACCCAAAAATATTATATTGAAAGAAAAAACTTAATATAAAAACAATTAAAAAAGCAGGAAAAAATTAGAAATATTTACAAAAGAAAATAAAACAACACTGATTATGGCACACTCTGTAGGTATATATATATACAGTGTGTCCACGCATAGAGGTAACTATACTTGTAAATTTTCATATTTTGCATTTTAAGAAAAAAAGTCTTTCTTTATGAAAAAAATTTGCTTTTTCTGTAAAGTAAGTAGGCATATTTAAAACTAAATAATTTACAGCGTAGCCAAAAATTTGGAATCACTATTTTTCTTTTCGGTGAACTACCTTTCCTTTCTATAAGTTGCTTGCAATTAACAATTATCTGTATATATAAAAATGAATTGCTGTGCGTTAGTCTCGCTAAAACTCAAAAACGGCTGGACCGATTTTCAAATTTTTTTTTTGTTTTGTTCGCTATAGTTCAGGGATGGTTTAGAAAAAAACTTATTACTGTGTGTCCGAAACAGTAATGAATCGTAATTGAAATGAAAAGGACAATTTCGGAATAATTAGATTCAATGCGGAATAATTTGAGACTGAACGGAATGAAAATGTTGGCTCTACAGTCAGATTCATAAAATATCTCGAAAATTATTCATTTAATGATCAAATAAACACGATTTTTGTAATTTTCGGGTCAAAATTACCTTATAAACTTAGTTTTATCGAAATCGGAAACAAAAACTTTTTTTACACTTTTTGCAATTTGTAAAAATCGAAAAAATCATAAAAAATTCAAAAAAACACAATTTTTGTAATTTTTGGTTGGGTTGGGTTGGGTTGGGTTGGGTTGGGTTGGGTTGGGTTGGGTTAGGCTGGGTTAGGCTGGGTTAGGTTGGGTTGGGTTGGGTTGGGTTGGGTTGGGTTGGGTTGAGTGTGGGTGTGGGTGTGGGTGCCGGTGCCGGTGGTGGTGGTGGTGGTGGTGGTGGTGGTGGTGGTGGTGGTGGTGGTGGTGGTGGTGGTGGTGGTGGTGGTGGTGGTGGTGGTGGTGGTGGTGGTGGTGGTGGTGGTGGTGGTGGTGGTGGTGGTGGTGGTGGTGGTGGTGGTGGTGGTGGTGGTGGTGGTGGTGGTGGTGGTGGTGGTGGTGGTGGTGGTGGTGGTGGTGGTGGTGGTGGTGGTGGTGGTGCTAGTGGTGGTGGTGGTGGTGGTGGTGCTGCTGCTGCTGGTGGTGCTGGTGGTGGTGGTGGGTCTGGGTCTGGGTCTGGGTCTGGGTCTGGGTCTGGGTTGAGTTGGGTTTTTTTTTTCAATTTTATTGATCTGTATATATAATAACAAATTGCTGTGCGTTAGTCTCGCTAAAACTCAAACGGATGGACCGATTTTCAAATTTTTTTGTTTTGTTTTGTTCGTTATAGTTCAGGGATGGTTTAGAAAAAAAAACTAAACAGAGCTGATATTAGAGTCATCGTAGAGTTACTCACAGAGCATGATAACCTGAACAAGTTCCAACATCAGATTGGAACTCTTGGTTCTCCCGCGTGTGATAGATGCGGAGATAATTCAGAAGAAACATCGATCCACTTTCTCTGTTACTGCCCGGCGCTCATACAGCAGCGAAGGAAATGGTTTGGTTCGGCCATAGTCGAACCAGAAGAAATTAAGAAACTCAGCGCTAGGCAAATCCTGGGTTTCAGTACATCAGTTGGTTTATAGTAGCCACTGAAAAGCGTAGCGGGGATTAATTGCAAGGGTCTATTTGGCGATGCTAGAGCATGGTCCGCTAACTTCCATACCCATACCCCATAGATGGAATTTGCCAATCACATTATTTTTCATAAACATTGGTTTGGCTGTTGATTTAGGGGCTTGCTCCAAGACTGCCAGATGGAATAATTGGATACAAAAAGGGAATAATTTTGTAATTCTCTGTATTCAGCTAGTAACTCTATACAAAATATTAAGAAGATCCGTGTACTTAAAACATAATTTTTTAAGTATAGTTACCTCTATCTGTGAACACCCTGTATATAGGTATACGATTCAAATTCAATATGATAACTATAAAACTAGTAACGTAACTACTGCTGGTATGTAAAATGAAACTAAGTAGATAAGAATGTTATATTTTTTATTTGGTTGAATTTGAATACTGGTACATATTTTGAATATAAATTGTAGATTTAAGTGGGTAGGTTGTTATATGTTATATGTTATATGTTATATATCTTATATTATATATGGGTACAATATTATATTTAACTAAAATATATACAGTTATAACGATCAAATGGAAATGTACCAACTGAATCCTTATATAAACATATACATTATAATATATCAATGAATTGGTTTTAATAACATATGAGACGTTCAATGCACTATAAAGTCCAATATTTATTAAAATTAGGAGCCAACATATAAAATCATATATATTATAAATACAATATTTCTGGAATTATTTTTATTTTAATTGTATATATTCAATATTATAATAAAGTTATTGATCTCATTCATAAAGATCATATCTATCATAATAATAAGTTTATAAATATAATAATATCTATGATTATATTGTATTATATTTATAATTGATCTTGATCATACATTACTTTATAAAACAATTTCAACATAAAATTTAATGTATTGTAAACATAAACATAAACATTATATATTATTAAAATTTAATGTACCTATAATACATTCATTATGACTCATATAATGCATCTATAATTATAAATATTATTCAGGTTGTTAGTTGGGAAATGATGTGGAAATTTAAATATTACAAATAATATTAATATTTAATTTTATTTTAATTTAATTTAACATAAACATGAGAGATTAACGCTTATAAAATAATAATTGAGATTTTGAAAAACTAATTACATTAAATATGAATAATTTTATTAGCAAACACAAATAGTTAAATACTAATTAAGTTACCTACACAAAAAATAAATTACAATGACTTGAAGCTAAATTGTTACTTGAATAGAACAGATTAAAAATAAATTTTATATAAATATTATTGTATTAATTTATTGAAAATCAATTTATAATATTTATATTAAATAATATAAATATTTAATTATTACAACTAACTATAACTATAAATAAATGTAAATGTTATAATAATAAACAAGTCAACTAAAATTATTTAAAAAATTAATAAAAACAATGGATAAAAAATGAAATATCATGCATTTTGGTTTATTTTAAAAGATTAATATAAACAAAGTATTAAAATTTTTGAAAGTTTTTTTGCTAGAACTGTTGAGGTTTACTAAGTACTAGATACATAATAAATCATACAACAACATATTTATATTTTTAGCTATTCTATCTATATTGTTACACAATTCTATTCTATTCTATTCTAAAGCTTCATTGTAAAGCTTGTGCTTGTGCAACTAGAACTGTTGATGTATACTCAGCTTACGTTGTTTCTTTATAAATATTTTACAAAGAATTTATGTTCATATTGTTGACAAGTGTTATTATGGACTACATTATTATATAAACAATGTTCTGTTCTGTTGTTCATTCTGGATGTTATAATAATTGACGTATTTTAAACAACATGAGAGAGCACGCGATATTTTAGAGGGAGAAAAAAGGTGGCTGTTTAAATAGCAGTTAAGCTGGCTTTGATTGTTTTATGTATACCTTACATAGCCAAGCTGTTATAATATCGGCTTATTATCCTGAAGATATCTGGTTCAAATCTTAGCTGCACCATCCAGATTTTTTTTAAATGACATCATCAAAGTGTTGACGACGACCAAAAAATGTCTATTGATGTACGTACGTACACACACACACGCAAACACACATGAAACGTAAGCATATGTCGAAAATTTCGAAAATCGTACCCATTACAATAACTTGTTATAGTGGGAAATTAAAAATTCATCCAATTTATTTGCAATAATAAAATTTAATTAAACGTCATTGATTTAATAATGAATATAATTTAATTTAGTTTTCTGCTTTTGATTCCAGCAACGAATGTCATTTTCAAAATTCAATGTGAACTGCCTTGGTGACCCATTGTATACTGGATTAGTATCACCCCGTCCAACACAACGCTTACGTCAGAATTCAGTATTTGTGGGTAGTCCAACGATGACCTTTTTGAATCCACCGCCACGGCGTGTTAAATCCGCAACGGACATACATCAATTAATTATTGGTGGTGGGGCGTTAGCCTCACGAGGTGGGGCGAGTGTAAGTGCTAGACTACCACGAAAATCATTAAGCGGCTTTAGTTCAATTGCACTTGAGACATCACCAAGTAAGGAATTCATATTAAAAGATCGTCGACCATCGATAACAATTGAACGACCCCCGTTATTTAATACACCATCATCAGCGAGCACTGGTACAACAACTGGATCTGGAACAGCAGCAGCTGCAACGCGACGTAGACCCTCCACATACCACGAGTTCTCGTGTTACTTCCCGATACCACGTCGACGTCCCTCTTGTTTTAGTGATTATAAGCCAACCATAGCATACGGTAGAGTAAGTAAATTTAAAAGTTTTGATCAACCATCGTGCAGTTGGGAGCGTTCAGATCGTCGTCTCTCAACAGCCTTTGAACGATCCCCAACGAACGTGAGTAAACGAAGCCGTCCATCAATAAGTTTAGAACGACCAATATCTTGGGATCGACGTCCATCCGTAACTATAGAACCCCCACCCACTAGTACAGATCATATCAACTCCAATTCCACATCAACTCCATTGACCACAAAAACCAATACTGTTGTCATAGCAACAACAGATGACCAAAAACCAAAATTACAAAAACAAACAACCATTAATTTTGAAAATATTAATCCTGCACATATTTCATTAAATAAGAATTCAATTAGTTTGGATCAGGCAACCAGTCAGGCACGTGTTAGTTATGATCGTAGACCGTCCTTTACATTGGAGCAACAGACATCGGGTACACCATCTAGTGCTGCTCACTTAATGAGTGAAGCAACAACAGGTCAGTTAAGTGTTACAGGTGGTAAACATCGTTTATCTGTTAGTTTGGATCAAGCTGCATCCAAATGGATTGGTACAACACCCACATTCATGATTGAACGTGCCACACCAGTCAGTCCACACCCTCCCACTACTATTCTGTCTTCGTCCATTGAATTGCAATTATTTGAAAGTGAAACTGAAAGTAAACAAATTACAAATGTTTAATTTAATTGATTAATTAATTAATTATTTATTAGTTTTGTGTGTAGTTAAACTTTAAATATCTTTTATCTGATCTCAATCTTCGTTCTTGAAATTTTATACTTAACAAACTTCTATTCAAAGTAGTTTTCTCTAAAACTACGTTTAATGAGTTTGATTCCCATAATAATATCTCCCGAATCAGGCCTCAGATCGAAATTTGGTTCAGAGCTTTTACATTTTTCTTGACAAGCTTAATTTACTGGTATAATTTTCTGCTATCACTAATAGAACACCCTGTATAGATTTTAATAATCATTTATAGTGTAATAGTCATTTGTAGTTGCATTTTCACAAGTATTGTTCAGATTAAAGCATACAAAGTTGTTTGTTTTATGATTGTAGGATGTTTAAATGAATTTTGAAGTTGATTAAAGAAGGTATTATAAGTTTTTTATTTTAATTTTAACATATCATACATTACATTACAATATAAATTACATATCATTAGATATCTATCATATTTGATATCAATCATTATTGAATGTCAAACAGATTTTAATGGTTTTAAATAATATGCTGGTCCTGTCCTTCATACCCACACTTCACTACATTACATTACATTATATTACAGATGATTAGTTTGACTGAATTGAATTGAAATATAATAACAATGTTTGGTTGGTTGCATAACAATAATAGACTATAATAATAATAATAATAGTAATAATAATAGATTTGATGACCAAATACATTATCTTTGTTGTAATAATTATTATTAGTATTGGATTTCTATCAAATAATAATTGTTATTGTCGAAAACTTTATATTTATCATGTACTAGCAGCTATCCGTCCACTTCTCTAAAAGTACCACATTATAGCCTATACAGAGTGTCTACTTAGGTATCGAATTTTTCAATTTGTGGACATCCTGTAAATTTAATGACAAAAGTTAATAGCTGAATGTTAATATTTTTGAAAGCAGAGATTTTGATACAAAATAACTTTTCTTCGTAAACCTTATAAGAAAAATAATTGTTCATATGCAGCTAACTTAGACACAATGTATTTGGAAATATACCTAAATACAAAAACGATTAAAAATTCGAACTTTATTTGATAAATAAAATGTTGGTAAGAATTGTTTATAAGTATTTACTTATTATAGAATACAAGTACTTGAGTACAAAATATAAGAATAAGTACTTGATGAATAATTAATTTATAAAATCTATAAAAAAGTAATTATTTAATTGAATTATTAATAATTATATACATAGCTACCTTGTAGGTATTTACTATATTTACTGATTATTGATTATTTTTAAAATCAATTTATATTTTTAAAATTAATGATATACATTCTTACATACCTAATAGCTATTATTTATTATCACAATTAAATTAATTTAATTTAATTTATAATTATTATAATTAGTTTTATTACTTTATTTTAAATTTTATAAATAAAATATTCATCATAAGTAAGAATTAGTTCTTTTTAACAAAAATGATACAATTCTCTTTTTTATAATGACAAATATACTTTTCTTATCTCCATGCAGAAAGTGTCGGCAACTTTCTGCACGCTGTGCAAAACGCAGTTGCAGCTTTCTGCCTCTGCCAAGTAGAAAAATAGTATACACAGCACGTGAGGAAGTGAAGAATGTCTCAAATCTCATGTTTTACAAGGAACTTTTGCCCCTTATATATGTAATATACTGTTAAAGATTTGTACCAGACCAGACCAGTACCACCAAGATAAACCATAATGAGTAGCTATAACTAGCTAGCTAGTTCACCATGAAGGTAGTGTGAGGTTCTCAAATAAAATAATATTAAGATTGGATCCAGGAATAGATATTATTAAATTTAACTACACACAGCATGGCCAACATTAAATAAATAAATATAATAAATATTTAGTTATTTTAGTGTTTTTATGTTGGTCATAAATCATTTACTTTTATATGTATGCATGATGGATGATGGATGACTGATGTATTATTGGTTGCAGATCAACAACTTTATTATTAAAGTGGTTCGTCTGTTTGAGCAAGTACGGTGAATGTTCATTTTTTTGCCGTAAATGATAGTTCAAAGTCCCTTGATCACAATAAACACAAATTGTTTCAAATGATGATTTTTAACATACAGTAATTTATGGAAGAACTCAAAAATTAATCGATGAATGAGCTTCAAAAAAGTTTTCACCATGAAGAAAGTATCACAGATTCTGTTTATGCAACAAAAAAAAACATTACCTTACGGCGGTTTTCAAAAAAAAAAACATAAAAAAACTTTGGTTTTTGACGCTTTTTCGATATTTTTAGAACATTTTTTTACATTTACGTCATACAAATTGCCTAGTTGACTAGTGACAGCCGAACCATTTTAATATAATAAAATTATTTTTACATACTTACTTTTAAAAGCTGTTGTTGTAAAATTAACAATAACTAATTAAATGCATACCAAACTTTAAATTAATAACTAATAATTCATTTTTACTTAAAAAGCAAACAAAGAAAAAAACCAACTATAAAGCTTTAAATAAAAATACATTTTTTGTATATTTAAATATATTAAAACTTGTTAAAATTATAAATAAATAAAATATATGAATTAATTAATTAATATATAAAACAATTAAAATGAATTATATTTAATTAAAAAACAATTTTGACCAATAGATTAGAAATTAAAAAACAAAAATTAAAATTAAAACTGTAACAGTATTAAAATTATATTAATAATTAATTAAATTAGTGCAATTATAAATGTTTAAATGAAACAATTTAAAATAAAAATAATAATTAAATTATGTTTTTATTTAAGTAGACGTACCTACATAAAAATTAATTAAATTATAGATGCCAAAAAAATTAAAATTAATCAGAAACATGTCATTTTTATTTATATTGTGGAAACGGTTCAGATATGCCCAGAAAACAAAAAAAAGAGAGGTGTCCTGGGACACCCGGTTGGAACTATGGTTCTATCGTATGTTAGTATATTATAAATGAAACGCTTTCTTTTTTACTAAGATTTGCTTTGATTTTTTTGCTGGTTTGAATGATTGATTATGCACATGGTCAATTTTGTAAGATCATTTTGTGCTTTTTTTTCTGTCTATTTTTAAAATATTCAGTGTGACTTGTAGTCAATTTGCTTTAAAAAAAAAAAAAAAAAAATCCAAAAAATGAATACAACTAACTGAATGAGTAATAGAAACTGACAAACTTGTAATAAATAAATAAAAACATAGTTAAATTGATGAATTAATAAAATTAAATTTGTACAAATTAAAAATTAATAATAAATTTTCCATAATTAAATATTAATAAAAAAAATTTAAAAAAAAAAACCAATTAATATTTATTACTTACAACAATTTACAATTTACCTACTAATATTAATTAATAATTCTAAATCTAATAATTCTAAATGATATACAAAACATAAAACTGATGGATAGCTTTAAATTTAAAAAAATATATAAAGTAAAATATAAACAAACAAATAAAATATATTTATAATAATTATATAAATATATTATCAACGAATATCTAAAAATAAAATAAATATATTTCAAATTAATTAATATCTAATACTTACTATATTTATGTATCTATAGATCTCTAAATTCAAAAAAACTCAATTGATTCAAATTTAAATATAATTTTTAGAATTATATAAATAAATAATTTATTAATATTATAAATGTATGTATTTTTTAGTATTTAAATAAAAATGTTTTTGTATATTTAAAAAAAAAAAATATTTATTGTAATTTATTAAATAATTATATTATTTACAAATAAATTATTAAATATGAATTAATTAACTATTGTCTATTATTACTTTATTATAAATCAATTATAGGTATACTCCAATTAAATTAGGGTTTCGCCTAGAAATCTAGCGGAATAAGCTGAATCGTGTGATTCCGGGGTTGACTACTTTTTGGACTAAGATCATTGGCTTATATAATAATTATTAAATCCTAAACAAAATAAACCATTTATTTAAAATTAATTTCAGTAAAATACAAAGTTAAATAAAGTGAATGAAGGTAAGTAAAATTAATTAATTTAGGTGATTTCTTAAGTAATGTTTTTAACTTGCTGTCCGTCCATTGCACCTGTCTCTTAAGGTATATATACTATAAGGTATTGTAATGACGCAGCAACTACCTTAAAAGCGAGAAACACAAAGTTATTAATTAAAATGAATAATAAATGAAAAAAAATTTTTACTAATATTTTAATGTTTAAAGTTAGAATAACATACTATTATATTTCTACAAATATAATTATATATCAATTATTTATAAGACCATTAATATTTTATTTTAATACAGCGTGTACCATTTTAAATGTGCTACCATTTTGATGTTTTGTACTAGAAATAAAAAACTACTAATAACTTTGAGTGTAGACCGAAATAATGTAAAACATTAGAAGTCTGTTAATAAATAACGATTATATGAGAGTGTGTTCATCATAAATGAAACACCTTGTATAAACATACATTAGATAATTGTAACTATTTAACAAGTTGTTGCTATGTAATTAATTATAATTATTATTAAAAACGTTTTACTTAAATTCTAGCTTTTAATAGTTCACATTTATTATTTAAAAATGACATTTAGTAATTATTTATCTAATGTAGTCTACTAATACTGTGCTGTATGACGTCATCAAATATCTATATTATTAAATATTTTATTTTATTTTATTTCACTGAAATAAATATAGTTTTATTTAAATGAAACTAAATATTTCTATCCGAAATATCCACAATAATACACTTTTTCAATAGTTTAGGAACTATAGCCGTATAAACAATTAATTTGTTTATAACAAATTTCTCCCCAATCTGAGCTATGAGCTAAATTCGGATTCAGCATGTCAAAATACGTCGACATACATTCCTTGTTCAGTAGGACCTGTAAATGCACATGAAACTCACTCAGCGCCTACACTAAGGATAATGGAAGGTTGAATGTTTGGACTATAAAAGATCACACTCCCATACTCACAATATTTGGATTTGATTCGCTTTGTTGGTTTTACGTTTTATACAAAACATTTTACAAGTAGTATTACGTTGATAGCAGTGCAGTGGTTGGTAATACTTTAACTAGAACATTATGAAGACGATGCGATGGTTTTGGTCAGCCAAGAAAGATAAATGTTTTTGAAATGTTCACTTTTATTTGAATAAATTCACATAAATTGTGAATGGAATTTAATTTATATTTAACTATATAGTTTAGTTTAGTTTAGTATTTATTTATGAATGTGATTTAATTTAAATAATAATGGTTTGTTTGGTTTGATTCAATTTAATCAAATAAATGTTTATATTGAAATAAATTATTGTTAGAATTTGGATGTTTTTAACTAGTGTAGAATATTTATATATAGGGTGTTCTATTATTGATAGCTATAAAGTATACTAGTAAATTAAGCTTATCAAGACAAATGGAAAAGCTCCTTACGAAATTTCGATCTGAGGCCTAATTCGGGAGATGTGACTATGGGAAAAATAGAAGGATTTATGCATTCGCAGACTTATTAAACGAAGTAGGTATCGCTTTAGAATATAATGAGGACTATCATAAAACAAAAATTGTTTGTAAATTGATTTAATTGGATAGGCAATACTAAAAGAACTATTTTGTTATAAATAAAGACAAAAAAAATTAAATGTTAATCAAATTATTTTAAAAATACAGAGACTCTGATGGAGCATTGTGTTATCATAAGAAATTATGTAATACTTATCTGCAGTGTATTGTACTAATATTAATTCACAATTTAATCCCCTCCGTGTATTGATACCTCCCACATCTAAGTTTCTCTTGTAATTCATTTATTCTCTAAACCAAAATTTAAACTATCATGTACCGCTATTAGAATTAAATGGATTATTTTAGTTATTTAGTGTTATGTGTAAATCAAACTTAAATAATATTGATATTGGTAAAAGTTAATATTTGAAATGAATTCAAATCAATTAATAACCAATATTTACATAATATGCAATTTAATATTCTGTAAACAGATTATAAATATTATTTACTTAAATAAATATAGATTATACCCAGATTATTAAAATAACAATACATAGAGCAGCTACCTTCACTAATGAACAAAATCAATTGATGATAGGTACATACGTTTAATTAATAGTGGAGAATATAGGTATTATGAAAACTTATTATTGAAAATGTTCAATATCAATCAATATCTATAAATTATAATCAATGTATTCAATTATTATTTACCACCAGTCAAATATCTATACAAATGTTATGTGAATAATTATTATTAATTCTAATTAGAATTAATTTTATTTACCACAAATTCATATTTAATAAATGAAAGAAAAATTCATCTAAAGAATCTTTAAATAATTTTTTTTGAAACTAAAAAATGGAATTATTTTTTCATTAATTATTAATAAAAAATAGTTTTTTCTTTTTGAATAAAAAAACCAGTAGTGACGTATTTACAATCGTTGAGGCTGTGAGTCAATCGGTTTCTATGGAACTAAGCGGTATAATATAGTGAAACTTTACGAAAGCGAAATGTTGACGTTCTCTGCCGTTTGAATTTATAGTTTAGAAAAACCATTTTCAATTGTAAAATTACATGAATAATAAATTAAAAAAATTTTTTTTTAAAATTTTTCTCAATAATTTTAAACTTATGTAAAAAAAATAAAACGGAATCCTAAAAATGAACACTATAAGCATTAAATTATTGATTGCAAATAAAGAAGCATTAAATGTTTTGTGTCCCAAGTGTAGCCAACAGTTTATTATAGAAAGTATAAGTACATCTATATCTATCTAGTATGGACATAAAACTAAATGTTTGAACAAATGAAGCATTAAGCATGAAGCATAAAGCATGATAGAGCATTATAAGTTTTTATTTATTTTTTTTTTCACTTTTAAAACTTTTTGATTATATTTTACAATATACCACGAGCCAAATCGACAAGATTTCATTTCTACACAAGGTAAGAAATGCAATCTTGTCATGTCATGGCGTTTATTACAATGCTGGTATGGTATAAAGACAGATACTACAAAAGTAGTATCAGTTTACAATACTGTATGATATAAAAACTTGGCGCGTTTATCAATAAGCAATAAACGCTATGTTTGTTGTCACATTGCTCGTCACTCTAAAATTATTAACCTATTTTGCAATTTTAATAAATATTTCTGGTATGAAATTAATAGAATCAGTAACATTACAGTGTTAAATAGTACTATTTGCCAGAAGTGTTGTGGATATCACCAGTCAGTATGAGCCTAACACCCATATTAAAATCGCCCTAATTTTTGCTAATGTTTCGATACATTTCACAGTAAAATTATCTATAAGTATCGATAATTATAAAGAAATCCTCTGTAATAGTCTGGCTCTTAGAATACATAAATATTTGATTACAGCCACCATTCCATGCCCCAAGCATCTATTTGATTTGATTGGATCCATAATGGATTGGATCCAAACCTAAAACTAGAGCTGTATTATCTGATAATATATATATATATATATATATATATATATACAATTTTTATTATATTTTATTAAGTGTACCAAATAAAACGAATCGTGAAACATATAAACAATTGGTAAAAATGTAGAAACATTCCTAACATACTACTTGTGAGAAGAGTAAATAAAATTATCTTTTGTAAATAATATAAACCGTATGAAGTTAAGAAACCTTTAGTAACATTGACATTTTAGAAAATATTGATTCATATTTAATATTTGCCCGAGTTTATGATTGTGTTATAATGTGTGCGACAAGGAATCTAGTCATAGACAAGAACAAACACATACATGATGATTGTGCGTATGATCTACAAATTGTAATTTTTAAAGGGAACACACAACAAATCTATATCTATATAACTATATAAGTAAGTATAATAAGAATGATGTGGGAGAACAGAACAGAACAGAACAGAACAATCAAACAGATAGACAGATAGTCAGATAGATAGATAGACACAGTTGGTTGAATGGATGGACAAATAAATGGTTTTGGTTTGTTATTATCATCACAATACTTTTACCCACATGGGAAAAATTGACAAAATGAGTTTTTTGTTACACAACACAACCAATACTAACTCTAACTACATCGAGAACATCGAGAACATCGAGAAATGACAAATATATAAAGGATCATCACACTTTTACTAACTATAACTACCTATCTATAAAGGCTAAGGCTTGCAGCCTTATACTTACAGGTTCAAATTGAAAAAGGATATCTATTATATTCTATATTATTGTATTTCTATATGTTATATCATATCGTACATATCTAGTTCGATTCTATCTAGAATATAGATTGGTTTAGAATAAACTATATATGATTGATAATTAGATTATCTAGCTATCAATTGTTTTAATAAAAATATTTCGTTTTTTGTTTTGTTTTTTTTTTTTTTTTACATATAAATCACTTTTTAGAAAATGATTTGGAACAAGAATTTGAGTTTGGTTTCAATACAATTATTGATTTTAACGTCTTAAGTCTACCGCTAAACCAACTACACTACCGATGCTTGTTGTATATAAACCAAAATATATAGTATATTATAAAAATAATCAATAAGTTTATTTCAAACTTTCTGTAGGTTAGTAACAACAATCTTCATGTAGTTGACACAATCACATATGAACTAGAGACATGATAAATATGTGTTCATAATAACCAAATACTCTATTTACACGATTATATATTTCAACTAAGTACAATTTTATTTTCCATCAATAATATGACTGATTTCAAACTAAAATCAATACTTTCATAGAAGTAATAATTTTTATTTATTTTACTTCAGTGATTTTGTATCAATGAATTCATATTTTAAATTCAATCCCATTCTATTTAAATGAATTGAATCCGTTGTAATGGTTCAACCTATATGTATATATGTATGTACGTATGTATGTATGTTTGTTATGTTAGATACGAACATTGCAATCCCAAAGAGAAACACACTTCTATTCTACAATATACAAACAAACATATATTAGATTATGTTTTATACATTTATGTTTATCTGTTCAGTACCTAACGTTATGAAGGAGCTTCAACCTTTTTTGTAAGGTTTTTGTAGGTGATTTTTTTTGTAGAACCAGAGTTGTACTATAGTTGTACATACAACATTTTATATTTAGTTGTTTAGAGTTGTTTTAAATAATAAAATGATTGTAAATTAAAAATAAATGTTTCAATAAAACTATTCGACTTGCTACTATTATTATATAAACTTATTGCTAGAGTACAAACATATAGCTATGTGACGAATTCTAGAACAGGGACTCAATTTATAATTCTTTTATATCCGTTTTTACATAAAAGAATACAAAGCACTTCACAAGCTATTCCTTGAATCTAATTTGCTTGAATGACTTCCGTAATGTATAATTTGTAATGGTTTTGTTAGTCCAATCAAATCTAATCCAGTCCTGTTCTGTCCTGTTCTGTTCAGTTTGTTTTAGTAATCCCTATATATAATAAATGTGAAAGTAATGTTGTTTGTTTGTTTGTTTGTTTGTCACGCAAAAACTACTGAATGGGTTTGAATGAAACTCTTCAATAATATAGCTTATACATCAGAATAACACATGAGCTATAATTAATAAAAAAAATATTTAAAAAAAATTAATTCACTGAGGAGGTTAACACTATAACACGATGGTGTTTACTTTTAAACCCAGCGGGTATCAAGCTAGTTTAATATAAAATGAATGCTTTATAAAATAGATAAAACTTATAAAAATAATAAAATACAAACATACATACTTTGTACAAAACAATGTTTTAGACGGGCCATGGACCATGGACCACATATCACACTCTAGCATAATAATGTTATAAATCCATTTAGATAAGACCACCACTCATAAAAATTTATTAAAATCATAAATAATATCAGTCAGCTTCAGATACAGCTTACATCTATTTAATGTTAACTTTAATGTTAATTAGTACCTACTGTTAACGTGATGCATGGCGGGGGGAGGAACTCAAGAAGAGGTCCAAACACTAAATGTAGATGTTGTAGGGGTAAAAATGATGATGAATATTAATAATTTTGTAAAAGTTGAGTTAAAAAGATTTTAAAATGAAAACAGAATGAATTGATGCGTTTATAATTCGATAAAATCATTTTAATTTTTAATAATAAACTTTTAAGTTTAAAGTTTAAAGTTTAATGTTGAATTGGATTGAGTTGCTTGTTTATTCCAACAAAAACTAAACTAAATATGCTACACTGTCTCAGTCTGTAACTTTAAAACTGTAATTGTTCAAATAAATATAGTTAGCTGCCTACAGGATGATCTACGATCTTTTAAAAAACACATATTTGATTTTTATGTAATTATTTTTTGTAATTTTCTAATAAGATTTCCAACTTTCTGTTTATATTTTGAACAACTTATAATTGTATAATAAATAATTGAATAAACTACGGTACGGTATCCTAAAATCGTAAATATAATATAAAAACGTCATAATATTTTTTTTTTATCGTTTTTCATAACGATAACGATAACGATAACGATATAACTGATTGCTAACTAAAATAAAGATGTAAAAAGGGGGTGGGTGGAGGTTTGGTCCACGCACTCATTTACCAGACGTTTGTTTGATTGAAGTAAAAAAAGTGTTTGCTCAACAAATAATAAAAAAAAAAACATAAATATCAAACGATTATTATAAAAATAATGAGACAGATAACCAGTTGAAAACTTGATGTTGAGTTGTATTTGTAGTAAACTGAGAAGTACAAACTAAAAGAACAATTTTATAATTTCTTGTAAAAGTTTTAGATTTTAATAGATTTTAAATCATTCTAATATGATTACTTAATCAAATAACAGTTATGAAAGTTTAAACTTTTGATAAAAATGAATTTAAACTTATCAGAAGTTATTTGTAAGTGTTATTTTTGTATAAATAAAGATTTGAAAAAGTTTTTTATGAGTTTGATTTTATTAATAAATATAATTAGAGGTAGGTATTAAAACATTACACATTGAACATTAAATATAATTATATAAAATTAATTTATTTGTAATTATTAATAGTTAGATAAATATAATAAATTTTATAGTTTTTTTTAAGAACATTTATGATTGATTTAATGATAGTTTAGAACCAACACACAGTAGGTCTGCTCTAATGGTCTAGTCTGGTCTTATAGTCATTAAATATTAATTTTATTACAGCTTTAGCAGCTTTACTTTTATAGCTTCAGATTTATATAAGTTTGGTGGTATTTGTGTGTGTTGTATAAATACAATTAATTATTAAAATATTACATTTATATTGATTTATGTTGTGTTGACCTTATTAAAATATATGTAATTTTAATGTTTAATTCATAAATTGTACAATTATATATCATACAATTTATATATAACTAAAATTTTAACCAAGATATTCTTTTAGTAAAATATTAAAAATTTGTAAGGATTTTTGTACAGTGCAAATATTATAAATGAGACACAGAGTACAAATATTCCTAGTATTGTATTGTAAAGTTATATGAAATGAAATGAATGACATGATAAGTAGCTAAGTATTATTAGTATTAGATTGGTTTGTGCTGTTGTAGGATTAAAATAGGAATCAAAATTCCATTAATAATAAATATAAACAATAAGTTCATTGTACTCATTTTACAACAATCAATCCTACTACAACTAAACAATATTCATTACTTACTTACTTACTACTCATTCATCATTAACTAGTAGCTATTTATTACTATATAAGGTGGACCATTTTAATCCGTTATGGCTAATAGCTTGTTTTGTAGTTAATCAATTCAAAAAATAAACTCCAATAAAAGTTTGATAGGGGATATGATATTCTCACATCAGTTCTCCAGATTGATTTAATAGTCAGTTCAGATACTAAAAGATAAGAGACAGAATCACACTTTAAATTAGAAAGTTGATCCTTGTAAAAAAAAACTAACATTTTTTATTTAAAATTTTTTTCGAAAATTGTTAGCTTTCGAAGGATGTTAGAATTGTATTTAAGCGAAATAAAATACGCTGAATTTATAAGTCCAATCTTGTAAACTAATTTAATTTAAAGTGTAATAACTTCAATAAAAATTGTAATTTTATAACTTTTGTTAAAGTTATTTTTTGATTGGTTAACTACAAAACAAACTAGTAACCATACTAAATTAAAATGGTACACCCTGTAATACAGTGACATTAAGTGTAGTGAGTATAGTAAATACCTCTAATTAAACAATATGTATAACTATTATAGTAATAATAATGAAAGCGAACCAAGATCAACCATCACTGAATTCTGCATACATAGACAGACAGTACAGTACAATACAGTACAGATCAATGATTTAAAACTTTAAACAGCGCAGCAATGCAAATTAAATAATAATAAATATAGATATTAGCTAATTTACTTAACTTAGGTCATTCACACATTATTCAAAAACAAAATATTACTCTTTAGTAATGTTTTGTATTATACATAGGATGCTAGTTTAGTTGAGTTATTCTTTATAAAAATGTCTGCTTTCGAACTATTCACTCTTTTGAGTCGTTCATGTATGCACTCTTGATATCGAATATATTGGGTGTCCACAAATTGAAAAAGTTCAATAAGAATGTTAATGATCGTTTAGAAATGTAGACCATCATTCTCGAGTTAAACAATTTTGTAAAAAAAACAATTACATTTATGGAACACGAAGCTGGATATGTTCAGACAAAAACGAGCTGAAGATAACTATTTACGAATCAATTGTTAACGATGAGAAGGTTTTGAGCACAAAATGATTCTTTAAACTTGTGTCACAAACATAATTAAATTAATAATAATGTATCTGTAACTCTGTCAGTAATAAATAATCAATAATTGAATGCTTTTAAAGCTCTTTGTAGCAGCATACAATACAAAATAAAATGTTCTATGCTATATGTAAAGAAGTATAAACTATAATAATTATTCATTTAATATTTATAATAATTTTATTGATTTATTGATTTAAAAATAAAATTCATAAATAAATGAAATATTTAATAATACATAACCATTATAGCTAGGTGTACCGATGTATTAGTATTTAGTATTTAATAATAATTTTATTATTACAACTTTATTTAATTTATTATAAATGATCAACGAATATCAAAATATGTAGCTATCGTTTATTATTATTGACACTTTAACCTGTCAACATTCACGTTATGAGCATTTTACTAACGCTCGATTTAAAACATAAATCATTTTTATATTTCAAATCATGTATGTGCTTGAAACTTTTTCTATCTACATTTAATTTTATCCATTTTCAAATGATCAATTTTTCTGATTTTTTCCACCTATCTGCAGTTTTGTAAGACATATTTTTTCCTTAAATTTATGTAAAATTGGGTTAATCCATCTTGGGCTAATGGGTTAATCTGACTACTAAAAAGTCAGCCTTATTTTTAATGCATTCCTATTTCAAGTAAATTTTAATTTATTTAAATCCTTACAAAAAAGGATTTTAATTAAATTTCCTGATGCTTCTAAAAAATTGTGTTATTCATAAAAATGGGTTCTTAAAAGATTGGCAATTAAGTAAAATATAATTTAACAATTTAAAATTTTATTGAGTAAAATTCGCTAAGTTTACGTAGTTACTGTTTGATAAATTTTAATTATACAAACTGAAGGTCGTTAGCTCGTTAAATGTTTTTAATAACATGTTAAAAATAGTTTTTGTGTACCAAAAATGATAAAATGATGTTTTTATAATTATTGAATAAAAAAATTAAATTTTATTGAATTTTCACTTGAATTCGATTCGTGATTCGATAACTTAGATTCGATAACAACATTCAACAATCAAGCAAGTTCTTAATAAAAACACATGTATCTACGCAGTAGTTTTAGTCATAAATTAAAGTACTTAGAATTATTATTGAATTGTAAATAAAGTTTACTAATATTAAAATCAATAAAACATATAATTTTGATTAAACCTTTTAGTTTTTTGAACCTTTATAAACTTATTTTACCAACCTGAACGAACCTCTCTAAGTGTTGGTAAGAATCTGTTTTTGACATCAAATATTTATCAACCTATTCAATTTTTTTTTTTTGTATAAAAAACTTTGATAGTTTTATTTATTGTGAGAATTAAATTGAAGATTCAGTATTCTGTATTCTGTTGAGTTTATTAACACTTCACTTATTTAATCAATAAAAACGAATTTAAGGTATTTCCATCGACATTATGCGACAAAAAATAGTTTTGCATCAAAAATTCTAAAAGTATAGTTTTGTAATTTTTTTTATTCTAGCATTTATTCACAAATTCATCTTCAAACATAAAACGTAATCAAAAAATAATGAAATAATTTGAATATCGATCCAATATTATCAACTATAAACTTAACTAAATAACATAGCTGTATTTAAAAATCCAATTCTTTTTGTAATTAATTCCCAAGGGATATCAATAATTAGGACTAGGACTGTGACCTAAATAAATAGAACGCATATTTACTTAAAAAAACACGCCGTGATTGAATGTGACTTAATTTAAACAGTTCCATTTAAAATTTTGATTTTGTATAATTTTGTTGGTAAGTGTAGGTATCTAAGTAAAATGTACAAAAGTGTTGAATTTGAATAAAATTGTAATTTGTATGTAAAATACCCAAATTTAAAAAGATTTTATACATTTAATAAAATAATAAACCTTCATGATCATCTCTTTAGAAGTATACAGGCATGGATTTACTTTAAACAGTGACGTAGAAAGCTTAACACGAGCCTGGGGCACAATACCTTTTTACCTTCTAAAACCATATAATATTATATGTAAAATATACTTACAATATATTATACATATTAATAAAGTCATAGGCTAAAGTTATATTAGGCTTTAAATTTGAGACAAAAATATGATCATCTAGAATTAATTTAAAAGATACCTTTATTATTCATTTGAAACCAATTTTCCAGGTATGCGGCATCTTCTTCCACGTATTGTTGTATCAATATCCCATTTTTTCATAAAGAGATTTCGATTTTTCTATTGCCTCTTCACAGATCTTGTCTCAAATTTCTTAGCTTTTAGAAATTAAATTAACTAGTAGAACAACTCGCCGAATTACGTCAACCTAATGTTAGAACAGGATGTCTTCCATCAAAGTCTCGTACTTTTGAGTAAGTTATTTTTAATTGGTTAGTTACAAAACAAGCTATTAGACAGAAATTGATTTCTACTAAATATATGTATGCGTGTTAAAGGTAATGTACTTACTCCCAAACCTTCAGTAGAATGTTCGAACATATCCAAAGACTAAAGTAGAATATTGTAAGCAAAGCATCTCCAAGGAACACAGAAGACAGAAGACAGAACTAACATAGAATTACATGCAAGTGATGCTTGGGAAATTAACATGTGGTGTGTGTTCAGTTCATATTGAATCTTATGTTACCTAACTAATACCCTAATACAGTTTATTAATGTATAGGTTGATCGAAAAGTATCAATCTCATTAGTGGGACGGCATTAAAATGAAACATATGTGAAGGCCTAAAATTTACACAGTTGTTCTTTAACTTTTAAAAAATTTTTCAATTTTATAGACTGTGAGAGAGTGGCAGAAGGAAATAGACAATTTTTTACAGTCCGCGAATTATGAAAATTTATTGGCAGACGATTTTCTCGTGTACAAATTTTAACTTAACAATATTTGAGTAAATTGAACAATCTTGCATTTTAATCAAATGAATGGCAGACTGTAAAAAGTAGTAACCAAAGTAATTTTGCATTTAGGTTACTTCTCCACTCTTTGGTAAAACACAATCCTTTGTTTAAGTAGTGTTTTATTGGATGAATTTTATTTCCATGAATGTATTTTTTTAATTAATTGATTAATATAAGAGTAGACTAATAATCTCGTAAATAAGGCCTCAGATCTAAATTTGATAAAGAACATTTTCTTCTTTATTTTGTCAGTTTATTCAGAAAGCGAAAGTTCTTCAAACAATTATAGTACATCCTGTATAATATTACCTATATTACGTAATAAAGAGAGGTGTGGTGTACTGCAAGAGTAGGACACAAGGACCAAAAATGATATATAAAAGGACTTGCTTATCAATCATTTATTATAAAATTTCTTTCATTCATTCATTCAACTTTATACAAGTAAGGCTGGCTTGGCTATTCACAAATAAAATTACTTACTTTACCGATATTTTTTTAAATTATTTTTTTATTAACATCTATATACAGATAGATTATGACAATGTGGAACCGTTGTACCCTATCAACATATAATATAAATTTATGTATAAAGAAGAAATGAAATCATATTATATGTTGATTTTAAGTATAATAAAGAATCGTTTCTTTTAGAATTATTTTTAAGGTTCTGTCAGCAAAGATGAACAAACAGAAGCCTTATGACCTATAAAAATGTAGAAATCCTTACAGCATCCCGTTGGATTGTTTTTTTAAAAGAAGAATAAAAAGTTTTAAAGTAAATTAACATACAACACATACAGATACAAATATAAAATAAAATTCGAAGCGCAAGAGCTGCGTTAGGTAAGCGAATTCCCTCAAATATTGAAGAAAAAAAACACATTTTTCTTAAAAACGAATATTGCATTTTACAGACACATAAACGTGTAAATTAAATTTTAACGATGGTCATATTTTACATCTAGTAGGTAGGGTCGATGAAGATTTGAACTTTTTCTAAAATTTACCATCAGTACAAAAGCAATAGCTTCATTGCTTTCAGCAATTCGCTAATAACTTTTAACTTTAATTTTTGTACAAATAAAAGTTTTAATTTAATAACTTTTAAATTAAATTAAATAAATTTATTTTGTATTGATTACCAAACAATTATATTTTGATTGATGATGAGTTTTGAATACACACAAATCAATTCAATTCAATTCAAACAAATCAATTATTATTACCATTATCATATCAATCAATCAATCAACTTTTTAATATGAGTATAGGCAACACTATTTCTTTTATATACAAAGTGTTATTAAGAAAATCTATTAAAGCTCAATTTTTTTAAACTTTTATTAAATATATTAAATCATTTTTAGTGGTTCGTTTCTCCGTCTAAACTCAATATTATTACAACTGAATTTACTTTTTTTAATAAACCATTTTGAATTAATATTTGATATCGATATTGTAACAAAATAAATGGTAGCTGGTAGCAGATGTTAACTTTTAATATAATTAATTAATTTATTTGGAGTATATATAAAGTTACTCATAACATATACAATTACAATTCAAAGTTTATAAGTATCAAATTTAATTATCGTATTTTTCAAACTTTTCATTCAAATTGAAAATGTTAATATCAGAATATATGGTAACGTGTAGTGCCTTGACTTATTTGTTTGAAAAAAACATGCATAGTGTGTATAAATATCAGTGTTATACAAGCTATACACTTTCTCTTCCCATACTATACATAGATAGATAGACTAAGAAACGATTTGATATGAAATGGAATGGAAATTGATACGGATACCGTTACGGATATCGTTACGGATACGGATGTAGATTTAATGTTATAATAAAATATTATTATTTATATCTTTATTTTTATTTATCAAAACAATACGTTTACGATCAATTGTTAAAAACAATGTACAACAATCAAATCAAACCACTGTGAATAATATACATACATACATACCTACATACATACCTACGTACATCACAATATCAGACTATTATTGAATGAACAGACAAGACTGTTAAGTCTACAAAGAGTATGGTAAGGAAGTCTTTCAAGTTCTAATCATCTTTTTATTTTTCCAATAAAATACAGTAAAAAACTGCAAAATATTTCAAGTCATTTATCACATCATGGCAACCGTCCCTTACAAGTTAATTTCTTTTAACTAATCATTTCCATTTTGACTTTTTCAACGCCTCTAAATAGCACTCATACCATTGTAAATTCGACATACTTGCATCGTTTCAACGGCTCTTAACAATTCATGGAAGAGAGAGACATCATTTTTGTTATTAACAGTAACAAAATGATAATTTATTAATTTATAAGAAATTAATATAAACAAACTTTTCTTTAACATTAAAACTTATCTTTGAATCATCAAAAATTTTGATACGGATCACTTTCATAAAAATAAAAACTATGTAATAAATTTTCATTGAATTTATTCTATTTGTTAGGTTACGTTCTATAATGCTACCTTTCTTTGGTCCTTCGAGCCAAATATAAAAAAAAAAAATCATAAAAAAATTATTTTATATATATATTTTTTGTTTTTCAAACACAAAAGATATAAAAACACGGTTCAAACAAAATAATACACGAACAGACGAGCAGACGGACAGATGGATGGATGGATGGATGGATGGATGGACGGGCTGGTTACACGGTCACGCTAGAATATGATTGAAGTTGACCTAATTTTATCCAACACAAAACAATTGAAATTGCTTTTCAGTTTATCATTTATTGGCTTGCTTTAGGTGTTCGTTCGTGTTCATCCAGAAAGGGGGAGGCAGTGTGTGAGGGGGTGGGTGATAAGTTGTTAGGTACTTTTAAAGGTGAGGTGGTCACATGTGTAATTTTATAGCATACATCAGACACAATCTACCTACAATCCTTTTTTTCTTTAGAAAATAAAAAAAAATTTATATTTATAATATACACAATAAACTTTGATGTGTTTGTTGAAATGATTCTAGGTTTGTTCGAGATAGATATGGGTGAGAGAGGCCCCTCCGGTGGTCGCTGGTTGCTGATTTGATCAACCAATGATGGTTTTTCATCCATAACAATTCGTTTATGATCATTAATCCGAATCATTGAATTTAGTTTAGGGTTGTTCGTATTATACAATCACAAAATAAAGTAAAAAACCTTTAAAACAATTTAATAATGATTGGAACAAGTACAGCTAAATATTTATATTTACAATAAAATGGGATTGAATTTAAAATATGAGTTCATTGATACAAAATCAATGAAGTTAAATAAACAAAATCATTACTTTTATGAAAGAGATTAATTTTAGTTTGAAATCATGCACTTTATTGATGGAAAATAAAATTGTACTTAATTGGAATTATATAATCGTGTAAATAAAGTGAATCAATGAATTAAAAGTGATTCTGTAGTCATATCGGTGTTATAGTTTTTGAACTTTATTTTAGTACAAAACCACAATCAATTCATTCTTATTCATACTTAACAGTTTATTATTATTTTGATAGTATTTTAATTTAATTTTGAATTCAATTTATAAAATTTTAAATCATATTTATTATTTGATGCTTTTTATTTAATGTGTAAAAATAAAGAAAGCTAATCTAATAAGTTTGGTTTGAAAGTTCACATCAACTTGTAATAAACTATTAAAGTTTTGTTTTGTATTTCATTTTACATTAAACTCAAATAAATAAATAGAAAAATTATTTCTTTTTTTTGTGACAAGTTTTTTATACGCGGCTGTCAAATATTAAAAAGCTCATAAAAAACAAAATTTAGAATTCTTTTAATGTGAGTTAGTTTTCTTCAGTCGTTTACAGTAAAACATCTTTATTAAATTTGCATGACATTAAGATAAATTTTGCATAGAATTAATGAAGTTGCAGAGTTCGATGAAATACATCACGTTAAGTCTACTTTTTTAATAATTTAATAGTCAATTTCGATCCTTAAAAACTAAGAGATCGAAGTATGCTTAATTTAGAAAAATTTGTTGACAAAACATATCAAGGACAATAAAGATCATTCATTCGTCTGTGTTCATAACTTTTAAGACCATTGAAATTTTAAGATCAGAGAAAGTTAGTTTAAAGATCAAAATCAATTAAACTCCATAACGTTTGTTTAAGTTTTTATTTTATTTTTAGTTACAAAATGAGCTATTAATCATATTAGATTAAAATACATCACCCTGTATATATAGTTTGTATATAGAGGATATTTGATGTTTTATAACTGAATCTCGAACATAGTTAAATATTATAGTTAAGAAGTAGATGTACGGACGATTCATTACGATTTTATCAAGATTAACGTTAAAAGAATGTTGACGATTCAATTTAGAATGATGTATGTATGTGTTTAAAATTGTGAAGTGAAGTTGGTTTGCTTGTAAATAAAATCGATATTTTACAAAAGCTACCGTTGTTTAACATTACAACAACATACAATGTTTACATTGTTTACATTAGATTGTTGTTTTAAGTTAATAAAAATAAAATGTATAAGGAGGAATATAATATACATACATACATACATACATACATAACTGATCGTATCTGGTGCCTCAAGCTATTTAACAATCTCAAACATTTTATAAAATAAAAAAATAAATTTAAAAAATATAAAAACCCGACCACCATCCCATCTAATATTTAAAAAACTGACTATGGACCAGAGTTATTTATCAATATTTGTTTTGTGAACTTTTACTAACAATACAATCAATCTGAAGTGCTTGGAACCCAATTCTAGGTTACCAACGAACCAACCTTACTTACATACATAACGTTTAGTTAAATTTTATGATTTTTATGATTTTGTGGTTTTAATAAAAATATGAAAAAATCATAAAAAAATGACAACACTTAGTCTTCGAATTCATTACTTTTATTACACTCACTCACAACCACGAGTCAAGTCAACTCACAACTTTTTGTTATTTTAAATAATGAAAATACAGTTTGGTACAGTATGATCCAGAATGTGTGTGTTCTTAACCTTAACTTATATAGTTTTTGTATGAAACCTATCTTTCATTGATTAAGCTATCGGTAAAAGAGATTGGTTTCAAGAACAAATGAAAGTAATTTTATAAGGAACGACTTTCTTTTAAACATTTTACATTCTATTAAAACAATGCTTCTAGCACACATTGTACATGTATGTATACGTATTGTAACATTGTGCGTTTATAAACATAAAACATAAACATATAAAACATAATACATACATAATATTATATTTTAATAATAATAATAATAATTTTTAATATTTACAAATGGAAGGCGTTCTCCATTAAAATTCATTTTCTTTTATGAATTCTATTACTTTCATTTTTATTACATTACACACACTGTATATATAAATATAGGGTGGACCATTTTAATCTATTACAGCTAATAGTATATTCTTAACTCGCTTTTCCTTCGAAAGCTAGCGATTATATTTAATGATTTAAAAGGATAAATGACACCCTGTACTATATAATATTTTGAATAAAATTAAAATAAAGAGTAATGTTGAATGTAAGATGTGTTATAATGACCTAAATATTAAAATGATAATAAAAAGTGTAAAAATAATAAATATGTAATTCATTCATTCATTCATTACAAACAATATCATCTTAGTATTACATTGTTTGTAATGCGATCATCAAGATCGTAACTAGGACCATAAATATGAATAAATTAAGAAGAGAAGAGCGTTATAAAATTTATAAATTTACTATAAAAAAAGAGAAGTGTTGTGGGGCACCCGCTTGGAACTATTTGTTCAGCACATTCATTGGGCTTGATCAAGATATTTATTATAACACAACACTTAAATTTTCTTTGTTCTTACTTTAAAGTATCTCTGCTATGTTTAACTTCTTCTGATAATTCATAACTCGTTTTTTTGAATGAAGAAGATAAACTTCGGACAAAAAATATTAATCGATTTAGTTTCCTAGGTAATACATCGTTCTAGGATCCAGCAAATAAATTATAATGTACGATCAGGAACATAGTTTTAAAAATCGCGTCGCGATCTATCTTAATTTAGAAATTTTCGCGATTTTTATTATTTTGTGTGTTAAATTTCCTTGTCTATATAGATAGTTCCGTTTGTAATAAATGTTACATTTTTGTAACATTTATTACAAACGGATGTTCACTAACAAAGTAAACTAAGCCATTATCAACATCTCTCTTTTTAAAAAGCATCGCATTGCATATACATTGTATGTAAAGCACAAGTTGAAGCTTTTTTCTTTTTTTTTAACAACGCAAACAAAAAAATTACCCATCAATTTTAATGATACTTTTTTTATATAACAAAAAATATATACACAAAATTATACTGCACTAGATTTATAACTGCTACGGAAGAACGAATGTGCTACGAGTGTACTGGTTTAGTTGACGCATACAAATGGCTACGAATTACTTTATACTGACATTCACATCCACCCACATCACCTCACAAAAGTATGCCATCCTGTTCATATACCTATAATGTTGAAAGGTCCCTTCAAAAGTTTTTAGTTATTTTTATTATCTCTTTTTTAAAGATGAATCCAATTTTGTGAATAAAATTTTAGTAATTTATTTTTAAATCGAATAAAATAACAGAAAGGTGTATTTTAGGTAAATAGGTTATAGGTTCATGTAGGTAAATAGTTTGTAGATCACCAAGGTTTGTTTTTAGGTTTTTGTAGGTGTATTATATTTGATGTGAATTCATTTGAATATCAAATATATTCCATAATTTATACATTTTAATAATTTAAATTTTATAATATTTATATAACTTTATATACAGTGCGTTTATTTTAAAAGTATCCATCATTAATAACTCTTTACCTGATGCGATTAATGTTTTTAATGAAAACACGTCCATTTAGATATCGACGAGTAAATTTCAAAATGGTACCTACAAAATTTTGGATATTATGCCTTCACCACCACCCACCCTAATTATGAACTTTCAACCATCACAGTGTACAGTGTGTACTTACTCTATTTATAAAAATTAATTAAACTCTTAGTATTGATTTATATTCATCCTGTAGATAGAACATTCTATACTTGAATGTTCTTGTCTATTAACGCATGTTTAATTAATAAAAACTTGTAAAAATTGATCTAAATTTTAAAATTACCTTTAAAGCTAAAAAAATGTCTGTGAGTTTGTGAGTGTATTATGATGTATGTATATATTCTACATAGTTCTAAGTAATTCTAAGTAGATAGTTCTAGTTCTAGTTCTATTATATATACCTATGTATGTGTAGGTATATTAAATGTATTTCTTGGGACAAACTAATATAACTTATAAATTGAGAAATACAAATAGAATAGCAAATTATATATTATCATATCTACCTATCTATCTATCTACTACATATAGTTATATACAGGGTGTTTAGCTAAGGGTTGGTTACAAATGAAAAACTTTTTTATTATAAGGGTTACGAAATAAATTTATTCTTTATATAAAGTTCTACTTTCAAAAATATTAACATTCAGATATACACTTGGGACATCAAATATACAGATTGTTCACAAATTGAGAAAATTCGATAGGAATGATAATGGTTGTTTAGAAATGTTGACCATTGAGAACAGATAATAAGGGAAACGATTCAAGAAATGATTCCCGAGTGTATTTAAACAATTTTGTAAAAGAACAATAACTTAGATGGAACATGAAAGTGGATACGTTTAGGCAAAAACGTACTGAAGATAGACAATTTTGTATATGAGGCTTACTTTGCGAGCTAATCCTGTAGACCTACGTTCTGCAATCAATAACAGAACACCCTATATATACATACATTTACTTAATAGTTTCTTGGTGTTCATATAAACATAATGCACATAGATATGATATATAATTTTAAATATCTACGTGATTTAATTATATTTAGTTGTACAAGAACATTCATATATATTATATATCATATCACTACCAACAGACTTATACACTTATAAAATAGACTTCTATACTTAATATTAGTTATTTAATAAGATATATATATATATATATACTTACTTACAAAGTTATGATTATATAACGTAATATAACTTTATATACATATATATAAAACAATGCTATATAACGTAATGGAATGTATAAAACATAATATTATATAATATATGTTATATAATAAGTAATATAATAAATAATTATCATGAATATACAATGTGAATGTATTTGTATCTGGATTTGTATCTTATATGCTTTATATCTAATATATAAAATTCACGTGTCACAGTTTTCGTTGCCATACTCCTCCGAAACGGCTTGACCGATTTTGATGAAATTTTGTGTGCATATTGGGTAGGCCTGAGAATCGGCCAACATCTATTTTTCATCCCCCTAAATGTTAGGGGTAGTCCACCCCTAAATTTTTTTTTTTATTTTTTAGACAAAATTTTTAATTTCTCTTTTTTTATGATACAACATACAAAAATACATACAATCCTCAATTTTCACCCTTCTACGATCAACCCTTATTTTTTAATAGCCATTTTAGTAATTTAATCATTTTTCCTCTCCGGTCGAAAACTGATCAATCGTCATTTAATTAGTTATCCCCGCCAGATGTCTACAGGTGTCACTTCTGACCCAGTAAACAGCAAGGAGTAGGGATGAAAACGAAGCCGGTCCCCTTTCTTTCTTACTCCCTACACAGTTGTCGGCCATCATTATTGTTTATGCATCAGGATGGACTAGATGGTTAGCTAAGGATGGACTAACAAAAAATATTGTTCACGCTATAGCATTAAGAGATTGATATTGTTTAATAGTGTTACTGTCGTAATTGTTTAATTATTAATGATATATAATTTTAAGGAATAAATTATAATACCTTAAAAATAATGTTTGCCTTTTGTTATTTTTATATTCCCTCATCGTTCACAGCGCTTCATGCTTATTTCACGCATATACCACATTCTTACATACATACAATATACACATTCTAACATACATACATACTTACAATAAGTAAGCTATTTTTTGTCTACACTAGAAATTACTAGGAAATTATTTATATGGCAAAACAACGTTTGCCGGGTCAGCTAGTATTTTATGTAAATAAGTACCAATCAATACATTTAATATACTTTTAGATATATCAAATACAATTAAAAAAGTGAAAATAAACAATTGACTGATTGAAATACTCTGTATAGAAAATGTTCAATGTTCAGTGCTTCATTATTTTTTACAATTTGTGCAAGATTTTTACACCAACTCACCGCTTTATTAATTTTAATAATCGATCAATCATAATATTATTTATTAATTTTTCAACAGGTTCTCGTTTTTGTATTGTATAATAAATGTACAATATTATTATTTATAATAAAATTATATAAATGTCTTGTGTATTAGAGTTTAATTAAAGTCAGTTGGGTTTGAACGCAAGGCAATACAAGTGAAATAAAATTATTTTATATCCTATCTAAATGTAAGAACGAGCACAGAAATTAACCTAATTTTTCCCATTTATGCCAACGAAAAATTTCGCAATGTACGCACATAAAAATAATCAATATTTTAACATCAGGAACTTCAATCATGTCTAGGTTTGATGAAATATAAATATTTCAACACTCATCTACGAAATTTGTTGATTGTTGTTTTTAGCCATGGGTACAGAGTACCCACGGATTACTATAACTATAGAAGCAGAATTCCGCACAGGTCGAGCTAGTCCATATAATTATTTCAAATCATTTGTTCCTAGTAAATCCTATTTGTTTAACGTCATCAATATTTCAATTAATTTTTTGTTTTGGTGATACATAAAATATTCCTAGAATTAATTAATTTGATTTATGAGTTGAGATTTATAAAATTTAAACATTGAAAAACTTAAATAAAGGTTGAATAATAATAATTTAAGTATTTTAAGGTCCTTATTTAATAATGTCCTGCTATCGTAGCAGTTAAAATGATTTTGTTTTTAAATCTCAAGAACTTCTTAACCTTCATTATTTTCATACAACATAAATTAAATTAATTTGTATATATAATTAAATTGTAGATATTTAACCTTTACACTTAAATTTAATTCAACTAAATTAAACTAAACATACTTATTTAAATTATTTAACTAACTTAGTAAGTAGATATACAGGATGTCCTTGTTTTAAATTGCCATATGGTTGAAACTCGAAAAATAAGTTTTATCGATAAAAATTGATGGGTATATAGGCGCAAATCTAACGCAGGCATTAAACTTGATCTAGGTTTTCAATGCCAATTAAAAGCTCACACTACTCTATAATTGGTAGTTCTTAGATGATCACTTTATACTTTTTAGAAAGTTATTTTTGATTAAAAAAATAACATTTTTTGTTCGAAACATTTTTACACAAACCGTACAGTTGTTTTTGGAACTATGTTCCTTATCGCACGGAATTTAAATAACTAACGCAGCTCCTACGCTATGAATTTGATTGTCACATGGTTACGTGACGATTTCTACCAGTTGTTGGTTCCTCAAACTCTATTAAAACTAAATGTATAATGTAGTAATAATATTGTATGGTAACCTTTATAATAAATAAACATATTTAATATTTATTTATTAAAGTGTTAATGTTATTGTCAAGTTTAATTGAATATTAAAATGTTAATGTTAATATGTTAATGTTAATGTTAATATTATAGATATTTATTGTTTTTAAAAACTTAATACAACACAACCAACATAACACATCTCTCTATTTATTACATTCATTTTAGTGATGTGTCGAATGTTGAATTTTATACAATCGCGAATGCAATGTTTGTCGTTTGTTTTTTTAGTCGCAAGTACAAGGAAGCCATGGGTTACGGCGGCCACAGGAGTGGAATTCCTCACGAGTCGAGCTAGTACATTTAATTTTTCATTCATAATTCTTCGTCCATCGTATAAGCCCATTAAAAACAAATCATTAAAAGCAAAATTCAGTTTGTTTTTTAATTGCCCAACATTTCAATTTAACAGTGATTCAAATTTGAGTAAAGTACATATAAGGGAAGTTTTAGGTTATTTGGAATTTATGATACAAAATAATGATAATTTTTTGTCAAAAACATTCGCAAAACACTCGAATCGTTTTTTTGGGAATACAAATGCAAATGTTAAAAATTACGTGAATATTCGCAAATGCGAATGCGAATATTCGTGGCATCACTAAGTGATTCATCCATTATATTCATTGATTCACAGAATTATTTACTATTAAATGCAGTCAAACACGCAGCCAAGCATTGTGATCAAATAAGAACAAAACTTAAAACAATATATTTGTATTATAAGATCAATTATTATTATTATATTTATTAAATCACTGGTGTTTGTATTTGTTCTTAAATCACTATCATAGCTATCTTACAAGCAGCACTATTACTGGTCACTGTCACAGTCACTATCTATACATTGGTGACAATCAATTCAATATTATAAGTAGTAACAATCAGAATCAGTGTAACATAACGCGAATCAAATATTGATTGATTATTATAAGTGATTTATTTTATTTTATTGTGCGTTTTAAAAATGTAAGTTCAATTTAAATTTATTATTTTATTAAAATAATGTAAAATATAACTTGAATTGAGAACTGTTGACTAATAGCCTTCTTCAATATTGTAATATTACTTCTACTTGCTAACAGTTACTATATTTATCTATCTCTATACCATACCAGCATTGTAGTAAACGCTATATATTTCTTGTCGTGTATATGAAGAGATATATTTAATATCACTTGATTCAAATCAGGTATAAAAAGTTAATTTTACAAATATTAGTTGATTTAATAAAAATTCTGTACTCAACTAAAAAAACCCGCTCACTTTGCTAGGCAATTTCAACTTTAAAAACAAAGACTACCGTGTCTTTTGTTCATAATTTTATGGATTTTAAGTTTTTAGTACGAAACTCTTAATTTTTTTGAAAATAAAGTAATTAGCTCATGATATTTGCTGATAATGTAACTTTCTATAAGTGAAATAATATTTAAAATCAGTTAAGTATTTAATTCAAAAATCACTGATATCAACTTCGATGCAAATCATACCCAAAATAACTTTCTACCCCTTTTTAAACTCGTTAAGCGATGAGTTTCAATAAAATACGAAACATGTTTTCGATCAATGAATGTTTCTGCAAAATTTGAATTATATTGGACTAAAATCGGCAAATCCTTTCTTATCGAATATTTACTTCATTAAAAGAACACATCCTAAAAGTTTCAGGTTTCTACGATCAGCGATTAAGGCTGTGCGTTGATTCGTCAGTCAGTCAGTCAATCAATAGTTCAGAACAAAGCATTTTATATGTATAGATATGGAGTATTTTTGAGAACTAACACATTAATTTTCCAGTCAAAATAGTTTGATTTCTCTTAGTTATAATTTTTTTTTTTTTTTTTTGGTAATGACTTAATAAAACATTTTCAATAGAACTAACTAGAGATAGAATCTTTGCTTCTCATAACAAATCCCTTTAATCTTTACTTGTAATAATATAATTATTATTTCTATCATAAAATGAAAAAAAACTCTAACTACTTAGTTTTTTCAATAAAATTTACTTTTAATTTCATTTATTTGAATGTAAATGTATATTTATTATAAATAATTATGTAAAACAAATTAATAAATCAATAATAATAATGTTTTTGTATAATAAGAGAGTGGGTTACAGCCACAAATATGATTTGTATTGCAAATAAAATGTGACTAAACTTGTTTTTTAAAATAAATAAATATATTGGTCAAGTTTATATACCATCAACATGACATACCTAAATGACTATTATAAATTTATTAATATCTGACCTAGGTCATTTATTATTTTTTAACAAATCTATCCATGATCTGTCAACATGATCGTTGTCCTCTTCTTACGACCTACACAATCACCTAGTCTAGTAGGTATTTATTTAAAACAACTTAAGACGATGCATGCTATTATCAACGCTTTTGCGAAAAAAAAAACGAAAGCTTGAATTTGTTATTTAAGTAAAGAACCTAAATAAAATTATGTAATATAAAATGTATACTAGCGTTTCATTTAATTTGAAAAAGTTAAAATTTCATCATAGTTTTGAGTATAAATATGACACTGTGATGTGTATAATATAAAATTTATAGATATTTAATAATAATTTGTGATTTTTTAGGAATTGTAATCATGAATATAATGAGACAACAATACCATTAAATTCAAACAATACAACAAATTTACAAAAACAACATTATTGTACAAATAACACATTAGATGAACACATAGATCATCCAAAGTATTGTTGTTGTTCTAAGAGTGCTGGAGATGTAACAGGATCTATTAGTGGTGTTACAGCACAATGTTTAATTACATTATCAATAATATTAGCAATTACATCATGTGCATTACCAATTGGTTATTCAGCAATATTATTACCACAATTAGAAATGGAACGATTAGAACAACTCGAAGCCACAACTGGAACTGGAACTGAAAGTACTAATAGTACTTTGTTTAACATAACGGATAATATGGGTTCATGGATTGGTAAGTTTATTATTTTGTCAATTATTACATATTAGCCTAGCAAAATAAAGGTTTTTCTTCTTAAAAAATCCAAGTGAAGGATTATTAGCGAATTGTCGAAAGAAATGGAGCTATTGCTTTTGTACTAATGGTGATGTTACGTTCAAGCCCTCAATTTCCCATCTAGTTTAAAATGAGTTACCAGAAATCATACAAATATAAAAGTATATTAAAGTCATGAATGTTGCTTGTACATGTATGGACTACTTTAAGAAGCGTAACATAACGTAATTGTAGCCATTGTGATAAGTTTAATGTGTATAGTGAAGTATAAAATTAAAATTTAGGTTGTTTAGTTGATGGATGGTCCTTATTTATACATGTCTTTAGTCTTTAGTGCCCCATTATTAAGTAAGTAGGCATAGTCATCCATCAATTTAAATAATAACTTGTTTCAATTAAAATAAAATATCAAATGACTGACTGACTGGTACAACCAAATCTTGCATTACATGACCATTTGTTATTATTTTAGTTTTAAATTTGGCAATAAAATTAGGTCAGTTGCCAATTTGATTTTATTGATTCTGATCTAAATTAAATTTATTTAGGTACCTATCTATCTATAAGTATGTGTATAATATCCTGTATTTACATCCATCCATCCACCCACTAAAATATTATCCATTTAATTTTGTAGATGTAAATCATTAAAATATTCATTTATTTCAATAAATGTTCATAAAAATAAATCCAATTTGATTTATTTCAATCAAATTCATTAAAATATCATTTTATGGATACTTATTTAAAAGATAACTTGCATTAACTTTTTTTTTTTTTATCACAAATTCATATATAAATAAATAAATGGAAGAATAATTTATCTAAAGTATGTTTAAGTAATTTTTTTTAAATTAATAATTCCATTTTGTTGTTAATTATTACTAAATAAGAGTTATATTTTTGAATAAAAAAAAAAATCGGTAGTGACGCATTTTACATACGGTGAAGCTAACTGTGAGCCAATCAGAATCACGCTTAATGTCATTTTACAGCATGTTTCTATGGAAAATTACGTCTAATTAGACAAACCATTCATCATTCTGCTAAAACGATGTGTTGACGTCACTGGCGTTTGAATTTATAGTTTAGAAAAACCATTCTCAAGTATAAAATTACCTGAAAATAAATTTTAAAAAAATTGGTAATTATTTAATGATTTATTTTTAATCTACCAAAAATCATTAATTAGTCAGAGTCGAATGTTTTTAATTTTTAGTTACAATATTTCTGATTTTGTTTGCCTGTCTATTTTAATTAATAGCTAGTTATCCGTCCATCGGATCAAAAAATGGAAAAGGACTTTTCGTTTTAGAATTTTATTTTCTACCTGATGCAACAAAAGCGTGCGGTACTTTTAGGACACACTGTATAATACAAATGAATGAAGTTCATTACTCCCAATATAATATAATTAATAAGTGGGTTCTTGATTCAGTACCTACCACCTAATTTGATTAAAATCATAGATATACTATAAATAGATAAATAGATAGATAATAAGTAGCTAGCAGTTATTAATAACAGTGTACCTACCTACACTGTTATTAATTATTTGAGGGTGAATTAAATACAATAATGCAATCTAATTTAATTTAATTTAAATAATAATATTAATAATAAATTAAATATTAGTTAGTTAGTCACTATAATACAATCACAGTCACTATACAATAATCACTGTATATAGTCACTCACTTCACTTCATTTCCTGATTACATAATTAATATTGACATACACACAGTATTTATACAGGGTGTTTAAATTATTTAATTCAGAATTTGATTTTAGAACTCAATTTTCAAAAAGATATTGTCAGTATCGTGGTATTAATAAACTTTATCAACTATCAGTGGCGTAGCGAGCTTAACTCACGCCAGGAACACAATACCTTATACCTTAGCGCTCCCCCTCCCCCCTCCTATTTGAAATTAATAAATAAATAAAAGAAAATAGATAGCTAGTTATGCATCAAAAAGTTTAAAAAGTTTAATTTTAGAATCTTAACAATTTTTATCAAAAAATTACCAGTTATGTACATGTTATTTAAACATCCTGTATATATAAAATAAATAAAGTAGATTGATTGTGATTTAGATGTGACAAGGATTACAAATAGGAAGGACCAGATCAACATAGACAGACTTAAGTATGGCTGGCTACCAACTGTCTGTCATGTCTGATGTTCTAATGTCAATGACATTTGATTTAAAATGGCTTTATCAACCAAAGTGTTGTAGAGTCACACTAAGTCTGATAGCTATTTTATATAAAATTTACTAACGTCATTCTATCAAAGTCTAACAAACTCAAATAAATATCAACAAAAGTACATCAACCTTAGGTTACTCACTCCCTGGTACTCTCTGTATCTTTTAGTTCTATAAACTTAGTAATATTGTTCAGAGATTATACTAAGATTGAAATGAGCATCGAACTTAATCCACAGTCCAAAGTATTGAACTGTTTAAAGCTGTTTTATTTATGTTTCATATCGAGTCGTAATTTGCTCAAATCACGCGAGTAAAGATTACCGAAAGGTTGACGGGAGTGCTGACGGCTTGAATATGAGAACCTATGGTTTCTATTCATGTATGTTGTCACTTCCTTCGTAAGAAATAAATTTATACAAGTATAATAAATGAAACGGAAATTTGAATTTTATTAATTTTAATATGATTAACAAGAAAAATATAAATTTTCCACATGATATTTTGGCTATATTGGACCAATTTGATTCGTTCTATATCTATTTTGTTCGATTGGTACCTAATCATTTGTTTGTTTGTAAGTTGACAGTTGTTAAATTAACAGTTCATTTGTACAATGACCGATTACACTTAATAGTAAAGTACTTTCTAAATGTATATATGTTACTATCAAAGTTTTTAACCTTCCAAAAACCTTGTTATTTTATTATTAAAATTAACCAATGTTTATATAAAACCAATGTTTACTTAAATATTAACTTAAATTCAAACTTGATTTGATTGCAATTTTTATTGGTATAGAAAATTAAAATTCATAAAATTGTAAAATAAAGTTTGTTAAGATTATGTATTTTGCTTGTAACATATATATTGAACCGATAACCTACCTACATTGAACCGATTGTATGGTTGGTTGTCTATATCTGTACACGTGTGTACGTGTGCACGTGTACAGATATATGTGTCATACGTGTAATGTACGTGCAGTGTATCAATGTGTGTACGTGACACTTACATCATTAATGGAACAGTTACAGTTATTTACAGTTACACATCCTGATAGCTATTAGCTAGCTACAGTTAATAATGTAAAAAGCTTTGTGATGTACACACTTCTGTTAGATATCAGATCAATAACTTTCTAATTCACTGTTTAATAACATGATTTTTTGAATATTTTATAGACGAAATTGCTAGTTTTTTCAAAAAAGCTCGCAATGGTAAACAGTAAGAAATGCATGGCGTTTATTACAATGCTGATATTTGATAATACTCTAAATAATATTGCTGTAAGATCCATAATTATGGTGTTATTTACGTTACTATATGATATCATAACAGTAGTGCCACTTACATTAGTACATAGTAAGTTCAACTTTACAGTATAGTCTTGAGTCCTATACTACATTGCTAATGTCGCAGTGCTACTTGTTTTTCCCACTTGTAAACGCTATGTTTGTTGTCACACTGCTCATCGCTATATAAGTCTTAACCTGTTTTGTTAATTTAATAACTATTGCTAGGTATGTCATTAGTAGCATCAGTGATATTACAGTGTTAAATAGAACTTTTCGGCAGAAGTGGGGCTGTCACACTTACTGGCATAGGCTCCTGTACCCTCTGAAAAAGACTCGAATAAAATTTTTGCGCGCAGTTTATTGATCTAGAATCAAATTGAATGCAGATAGTGTCCTTCCATTTTTTTGATAATTTCCTATTTTCTGGATAAAGATAATGACTTTCTATTACTGGTAGTGAGTTAGATAGGAAATTGATTGGAATGATGAAAGTTTTTCAACAAATTAGTACTTGAGTCAAAGTTATTAGGTACCTTTTACTTGTACTTGTACTTGTGCTTCTAACACTGAATACAAACTTGAATGTTTCAATCAATAATACTTACTGGATCAATTCCAACTCCAGGTTTGTAATGTAAGGAAATCGTTTTCATGTGAGTGTGTTCACACATGAATATCAAACCAACTTTATGTATTAAATGAACCAAATAAGTTACTATTTATAGACCGTGTGCTCATACATAATCACCCTGAATATACACGGTGCACCATTTCAATTTATTATGGCTTATATCTTTATTATAATAATTAATTTTGATCCTAAAAGGTAGAGAAATCGTTAGCTTTAATCTGATGTCAGAACATTCTGTTCCTCACCAAATTCTACAACTTTTGTTAAAGTTATTGATTAATTGCAAAACAATCTATTAGCCATAATAAATTAAAATGGTCCACTCTGTATGTCCTTTACAAAATACATTGGGGAATTTTGTTTTTTTTGGTAGGAAAGTTTTATGATAATGGATGGGATGGAAGTAACAAAATAAATAAAGATCTTTGAATAATATTTGAATATTTTAAGATTTTGTTGAAAGGAATTTATATAAAAATGTAATAAGCATAAAAATGTCAATACAGGATCAATTTAAGGATATAACTTGATATATGAACGTTCTTAACGAATCAACAACACCACTCACTCTTCATACGTTCATACATATGAACGTTCTATAACATATGAACGTATGAACGTTTGAACGTTTGAACGCATTTATGTAACGTAATAAGCTTATACAAATATTTTACATTTTTTTATTTATTTATTTTATTATATTCAAAGAAAATTTATTAAAAATACTATTTGACACAAACATGAGAACAGATTCTATTGCATTACCTAACTGTGTACAAGAATACTAAAAATATTATTATACCAGCTCGTACATACCCTGTACCCGTGGTTAAAAACAGCAAACAACAAAGAAATTTCGTAGAAAAGTGGTGGAAAAAGCAAAAATTCTTAAATTATTATTCGGAGAACATGTTTTAAAACATGTTTGCCTAATAAACTTATTATTTAAATTTATGATATTTTAGATATTTTTATAGCATTTTAAATACATTCACGTCATAAAAATTGCCTACTTTACAATATTTTTAGAGCATTTTCTTACATTTACTTACTAGTTGACTAATCACGTGACAGCCGAACCTGTTTAATAATATTTATAGTCATTCAGTATCTACGTAGTAATGGATTCCATTTTGTATTTTATTTTTTATATAAAATTTATATGTAAAATATTTTTTAGCTACGCAAGTAAACTTTTTTTATTTGACTTTTGTGCGCAATAATAAAAGAAAGCATGAAAGCTGAAAGTTATTAAAATCTGTGTCAGATGGAACCTTCTTTACCAGTACCTCAAAATTAAATTAGCTTTTGTAAGGTTTGTAAGTTTTATACTTTAGTAGACTACTGGTTTTTTTGGAATAATTTTGTTTTTATTACATAAAGAAACTTTTTCTAAAACGGTATAAACATAATTATCAGACCTGAAATACACACTATAACATCTTAACATGAGACAAATTACAAGCACTCGTATTAAATTGATATAAAATTCTGTACTTATTTATTCATTTTAAAATCATATTTTCCAATATTTATTTCTTAATTTACTTCCAAGTTGATGAAAAAGCTAAATTTCAAAAAAACTTTCTGGTAAAGATTATCAAGTTTTGTTTTTAAATCTTGTAAATGTTTTCTTAATCAATGTTAGCTTCTTTTATAAAGTTAAAAATTTAAAACATATTTTAAATATTTAACGAAATTATTAAATAACTAATTTAATTCAAATTATAATAATTATATAGTATGATCTTAAATTATTTACATATACATAATATTGATAATATTATATTATAAAGAGTGTTACGGAACAAATTGTCAATAATCAATCTTAACTTTACAAATTGTTTAAGATAGAACAAAATCACAAAAACAAAGAAAAAAGTCAATATTTATTGCCTTGTCAAAAGTCAACACGATGTACAAAGTTTCTGGTCTCTGAAGACCTGAATTGTAACAACGTTTTAGAACTGATATTCTTAATCTCAAAATAGTTGTTTGAGGATACCCCATCACCCAATGGTTGATTATTGCTCACCTATTCACGTACATCCTGTATGTGTATGGTCCAATGTGGTTTTAATATTATAGTCTGGTAGCTAGTTGGTGGTTTCTGTGGTTGTTATAATTAACATTCTATATAATATAATTAAACCTCAAGATGGACTGCCTGTGTTTGGATAATTTTAGTCAAATGAAGCACCATATGCTTCCTGTCATACATAATATAGTCGACTTTCGATAATTTGATACCTGTTAATTTTTGAATCTCTCGATAATTTAAAATTTGATAGTCCTCCCTTTAAATTCATGTACCTACTCCCTGTAGGTACCTTCTACAATGAAGACAATTTAAAAAGTAAACATAATTTATAACAAGCAGCTCTGCTACGTCTGCTGTTTCCATCATTTAATATTTTTACATAATTTTATATAATATTTGCATTTTATTATCTGAATTGGTTCAATAGATAAAAAACAATCACCCAACTAATCTAGGTATACATAAAATATATAACAGTTGAAGATATTACATGCAAGATGGCTCTTAATATCTGTTATGAAATGATTTTGAAACTTTTTTTATTGGTATATATAGTCTTACAAATTGGCAAATTTTCAGTTACAAAAGATGATAAGGAAAGAATGATGACGCTTAAATTTCTAGTAGAAATCCATCATTACTTTAGTTGTCTTAAATTAAACCGTTATGTAGCACTAATTAAGGATGTATGAGCAAGGTAGTGATCATCAGAACAGACAATAAATAGCTTCTATATTATTAGTTTATGATTATTAACTATAATATTGGTACAGCATCCTAAATAATATGATTTTACATAAGTACCAACTTTTATTTTGAATGATTAAATCCACATGATGGTGAACACTATACATATACATAGTGTACGTGCAAATAATTATGTTATGATAATTTTTTTTCATCGCATCCAGAAATTATGTCAAAAATATTTTAAAATCTTTATACAAACTTATTTAAATAAGGAAAAAATCATTATAAAAAACTTATATGGGATAGCGGTGTTGGCACCATAGTAAAGTATTTTTACCATAAAAAACAGTAATATTGTTTTTCGATTCATGGAACACTTTTTTAATGGAATCATCCTAAATGATGTAAAGCTTATTTTAATAAATCAAATAAATATAATTGATAGACTAAATAATTAATATTATTTTATGTTTTAAATCAATATCATGTCAAAATTAAATTGATCCAACAATTTATTATTTGCAATTATAAAAATACAAGTTACCAACATTTATATCAGCTTCACAAGTATTTTACAATCATTTATTTTATTAAATTGTTTAAAATCTAATATATGTGTACTGATTTATTGATCAGTAGTATACACCAGGTCTGTAATCAAATGTGGGCTTTCAGTCGACCTTCCGATTGTTATTTTTAACACAGTACTTATTAACATAGTAATTGTACAAAAATAAATCGATGAATGAGCTTCAAAAAAGTTTTCATCATGAAGAAAATTTATCACAGATTCTGTTTATGGAAAAAACAAAACAAAACATTACCTTACGGCGATTTCCAAAAAGAAAACATAAAAAAAACTTTGATTTTTGACGCTCTTACGATATTTTTATAGCATTTTATTACATTTACGTTATACAAGTTGCCTAGTTGATTAGTCATGTGACAGCCGAACCACTTTAAATCCTTAAATTTTGTTTATAGTTTAAAGCTTGCTTGCGGATACCAAAGATACGCTCCTGAATGACACACTCATATTACACTTATATAACACTGCATTAAGATTTATTATCAAATGTATAAGTATTTATTTGATGTAATATTATCAAAAATAAAATAAAATAAAGGATCCTTGAATGTAGAATACAGGACTCAGGACCCAGGATAAAGAACAAACGCAATAACATATACAAGATTTATTTGAAGACATAATTTATTACAACACATTTTATTACTTGCTTCTAGTATCTCTTATTCTTCTTAAAATGTAATCTTTATAAAATCTTGTAATGTTTTTTATTACAATTTATTTATTTTTTTAAATGTTCTTCAATCATTATTATTATTTGATTTCTTTTAGTTTTTATGTTCTTCACTTTAAATCTTCTAAATCCTTCTACATTTATTTCAAAAAGAGATCACTTCTATTAATTCTAGGCCATCATTTATTATTTATACGAATTTGTTCTAAAGCTCCAAATCCAATTGAACTTTAATCAGTTATTTATTAAATTATGTTCTCAAATATTTTATCTGTAATAACTTGTACATTTAAACTTTTGTTCAATCTCTAATGGTTTACAAAATGGATACTTTTTCATTTGATTGAAAGAGCAAACAAATTCCATTTTAAAATCGCATATCTCGGTCTATTTTGAAGTTAAAAACTTTAAGAAAACGAAAATGAGCAGAAATACTTCAATTAGAAGTTTTAATTGAATTTTTTTATTTGGTGCATAGTTTTTTTGCATATTTGATAATGATTGAATAATTCTTGACCCTAGACTACATTAATTTATGTTTTAAGTTGTAGAACCTTGAATTGAAGTCATATTTGAATGTTATGTCCATGAATACAACACAACACAACACAATCATACTTAAATATGACCTCTTATACTTAAAATTAAATCAACTTTAAGTACGTTACTTACAAGTACTAAGCTACGTTATAAGCTACCTACGCTTGCATTGGATCAGAAACAACCTTCATTAGGTTTGCATTTCATTCATAAATATTGTAAACAGTGTGTTTTAGTGATGTAACGAATGTTCAATTTATTACATTTGCAAATGTTAACTTTCAAATGAATCGCTCACAAATTCTAATGGATTATTTGAATTAATCCTAATATATTATTTCTCCAACAGGGTAGTCATGCGTTACGGTAGTCACAGGAGCGGAATCTCGCGAGGTTCGAGACACACCAACATTCAAATTTTACAGGGATTAAAAAGTAATCTAAAAATATGAGAGTAAAATACTTATTAGTGAAATTTGGGGTTATTTTGTAATTAATGATACAAAATGAAAAATACAAAATGCGAATGCGAATATTCGTAGCATCACTAGATGTACCTCTGTAGTATGGTTGTAAATATAATGTAGATAGGTGCAGATAATTTAAATATTGTAAACAAAAACAAACAAAAGGCAATGATAATGATAATGATAATGATAATCAAACATCATAAAACATTAAGATGATCTAGTAATTTGATAATAAGATAAATCTTTAAATTTAAACATCCAATTCTACCAACGTAACCATCATAAACATTTAAATTTAGGTCAAGAACATAAAAATTATCATATTATCATATTATCAATCAATCAATGTGTTTACATTTATTATTATTACATGATGTAGCATTAGCGTGAGCGTTTTTATTACTAGAACTGTGTGTTTAGTAAGCATTACGTAGCAAGCCCATCACAAGTTTACTTATTTACTTTATTTGTACTTCCCTCCCCTCTTTATTAATATTTTCCGTTTTTTATCAACATCACTACTACGCATTTTACTTAACAACATCTATGGGTGATTCCATGAAAAAATGTTGTAGTAGTGAATTCGATGTGAAGATCAAATATTCAAGGTCTCGTCACGTCTTATCCCATTTCGATTTCATATATTTTGATTATTCTGTTTACAGCAAGTATTCATTCGACTGCCACACCAATTGGTGCATTCTTAAGCGGCTTCGTGATGGATCGATTTGGTAGAAAGCGTGCTGTACAAATATCTATGATGCCATTAATAGTTGGTTGGATTCTGATAGCGTTTTCCCAGAATATAATAATGATGTTATGTGGACGATTCACAGCTGGATTATCAATTGGATTTGCTGCGGCTCCATCACAGGTACCGACTACCACAACCTACCTACTGATACGCGCTGTAACTTTTAACTTACAATTTAATTGAATTTGGTGATTTAGGTGATTATTGGTGAAATGTCAGAACCACATTTACGTGGTATCTTCTCCACTACCCCAATTGTAGGCTATGCGCTGGGTGTTTTATTAGTGTATGCCATGGGCTCATCCTTCCATTGGCGAACGGTGGCTGCATTAAGTACCATCTTACCAACTTTAACGATTATATCTTTCATGTTCCTACCAGACACTCCAACATGGCTAATACGAAATGGACGAATAGCTGAAGGAACAAAGGCATTGTATTGGTTAAGGAAAAACAATCTTAAGGTAATGAAAGCTTTCTTTCCTGCCATTGCTATTATATTAATTATTAATCCCATTATTTTCCAAAATCTCCTTTTTTGCGCATACAAAGGTAGTTTTGTTGTACCCAAAACTTCACCTAAAACTTGTCGGGACTATATGTATAATTTGTATATTTATTTGCCCTATTTGTAGGCTCACAAAGAACTGCATCAGCTCATGACCAAGATCAGCGATGAACAGAATGAGAACAATAATCATGAAAAGGTTGCAACAGGTTCTACAGATGGCTCCAAAACCATCTCGCACATAATTAAGCCTCATGTATTGAAACCATTAATCATTTTAATAGTTTTTGCATTCTTACAAATTTTCTCTGGCACTTACGTATTAATATTTCATGCGGTGGTCATTGTTAAACAAATGGGTAATTTTGAAATGGATAGTTTTTCGATAGCGATTTTAACAGCAGTGATTCGATTGATTTGTACTACAATCTCAATATTTTTAATTGCTGTGATTGGTCGTCGTCCGTTAGCGTTAATATCCTCAATTAGCGGGGGTGTTTGTGCATTCTTGTTAGGTTTATTTTTAATAATTCGTTCGAATTCGGAGTCATTTAATTCGTTTGACGTATGCATTACAATTCTTTTGCTAATAATTTACGTGGCTGGTAACACTGTAGGTATAATGCCGATGTTTGGTACGTTAATAAGTGAACTAAGTCCAGCTAAAGCGCGTGGTTTAATTGGTGGTTTTATATTTAGTATAAATAATATTGGTTTATTTGTATTTATTAAATTCTTCCCGTGGGTGCGTACGATTTTAACAATTCCAGGTATTTTTATATTATTTGGTAGTTCTTCACTGTTAGGTGCCATATTTATTTATCTAGTTTTGCCAGAAACCAAGAATCGTAGTTTAATTGAAATAGAAGACTATTTTCGTAATAATAAATTCTTATGGATCCATAGACATAAAAGTTTTGTAAATCATGATAAAAATAATATTTAAAAGTTTATTTTTTGTTTTTGTAAAAGTGATAATTTAATTATTTATTTTTAGATTTTATTTTTTACCTTTTAGTATTATTTTAGTATTAACTACTTATTGATTAAAGAATGTGATTGTAATTTTTGAATTTGAATTTTAATGTGTAAATTCAAAATAACCGAATTAAAATTATTACCTTGTCTATCAAAATATGAAAGGACTCTCAGAAAAATCGTTGGCTTTAAATTTTTTATCAGACACTCAATCACACATTAGATGAAGGTATCTAGACAAATTTTTGGCGACCGAAAATGATGGATAAATAACTTCAAAGCTCGCCGAAAAGATTTTTAGCATGAATAATTATTGGAAAAACATTTGCTAGAGTAATATTATATAAGATAAGTTGACTTTGTTTGTTCATAATTATTAATAATTAATAATTAATAATTAATAATTAATAATTAATAATTAATAATTAATAATTAATAATTAATAAATTTATTGATTATGTATTTGTTTTTTTGTATATTTATATTTGTATTTGTATACTCTTTATAAAAATATAAAATCATCATTTTTATTTATATAAAGTTGTGGCCAGACACGAAACCGAACACCATACAATCAACGAGAATAGACAATAGGGATTTTGAAAACATCTCAAAAGGGAAACGAAAACGTCCAACAAAAAAATGTTCGTAAAAGATCGTATAATGTCATAATGTTAATTAATATATACAGTGTATACTATTCAATTGACATTATTACGTCACAACGATGTTTCGTTTAGTGTTTGCCTTCGTGTCTGACCGTACCTTTAACTATGAATGTTTGTATTATTTTTAACATATCCAGCTCAGCCCACCACTCCAATCCAATCCATTCCCATTCCCATTCATTTTCTTTTTATCTTTTATCTGATATTTGTTTTATTTAAATCCATTGATCATTTATTTTATCAATAATTATTATTTAATTAATTAAAAGTTATAAAGTTACATCATTTGTAGGCTTTAGGCTTTATGCTTTCATAATTAGCTGCTCACAGATAATGTTAACATTTTTATATTTTAAATAAACCCCTATTTTTAACCCCCGAATTAATAAAAAAGGGGTGCTATAAGTTTGGCATCGTAGCGATTGAACGGGTGAGCCAATTTTGATTTTTTTTGTTTCTTATGAAAGAATTGTTGTAAGTAATTTGTAAGGGTTTTAGCTTATTTTTGGTAATTTATTTTGAGGATCCAAATCATAATATTTCCTTAATTGGGTAGAAAGTTCCTAAATCTTAGATTTTTTTTAACCTACTTATTGTGTAAAAATTAAAAAGATTTAAAAAACATTTTAATCAAGTTTGAAAACAATGTAATTAAGTCAAGACAATGGAATTTTACTTGTCTGATGGGTAAATTACATCACACCAACACCAACACCCACCCTCATCACATAAACCCCCTTGTTAATTATTATCTGCTTGCAGGTGTAAACTAAATAGAATTTTTAATTAAGCCTTTTGTTTTATTTTTTAAAATGAACATGAAAATTATTATAAATTAGAAAATGGTTTACAAAATGAATGAAAATTACAATTGCTTTCTTAAATATACTTATTTACTTTCTTTTAACATTCTTTAAGGATTATACAGGAGCGTTATGACTGTGGGGGTGTACGTAATGAGGAGCTAAGTGTCTAATTAGCTTGATCCTTTTTAAAATTGTCCATGGTTTATTTAATGAATAAAGTTTCAAGATATAGGTTGAACTGAAAGTGCTGTCAAGATATTTGTCCTGATGTCCATTCCAATGTCTTATTTCGCTAAAATTTGAAAATGTGCGAAATAGTACTTAATAAGCCAGAAAATGTGGAAAAGTGTTGCTTTTTTCAGCCAAATATCTTCAGAATTATTGCTTCTACGGATATATTTTAAAGAACCTTTTATGTAAAATTAACTCACAAACAAATTTGATAGAAACTAAAACTGAGATCAACTTAATAGTTTACGAAATATTTGAAAAAAAAAAAACCTATTTTCGGAACCTTTGGTTTTTAGTTTTTTTTTTGCGCATATGATTTTGCAATGGCAATGAACTTTTCATAAGTCATTTCTTACATCTAAATAAAGATAATTTCACTTGGCTTTTTAAGCAGAACGACTTTTTTACTGTCTTATGTTTCTAGGCTAGCTAATATAGATCAATTTTGATTGACTACGCTCATGTAATTAATTATAAAAATAATAAATTAACAAGAATGCATATTATTTATTTTAATTTATTCATAAGAAAAAGAAATCTTATTTAAATGTAAAATGGAAGCTTTATTATGAATTACATACAATACACTTAATTGTAATGTATGAATGGAAATTAAAATGTTAAATCTAAGGACTACATCACCAAGATACAACAACGCATAGATGAGTATGATGTAATGTTAGGTTGGGTTGGGAAAAAGTTCCAACAAATATTAATATTTTAAATCCAGCGTGAATAAAATGCTCATAACGTAAGTGCTGACGGGTTAATAATACGATTATTGATTTATTTTTGTCTCAGAAGTTGATAGAATAAAAACAAATCATAATATTAAATAAATACTTTGAATAAAAGAATTTCTTTTTAAATAAAACTAATTTAGTTATTTTTAGTTTTATTTTTTTGTAGGTAATGTTGGTATCTTTAACAACTATTTTATACAATTTCCTTTCTTTATAATTTTATTATTCTTATTTTTTTCTTTTTCATTTTATTTGCTTTTCAACTTGCACAGAACCAACAGACAGTTAAGTTCACAAAGTAACTAGACGAAGAAACGAAGGAATCAAGTTCGCAAATTTTGAATAGTAAGTCGGATTTGAATAGGGTTTTTGGCATTCGATTCGTTAGAACGTCAGGAAATTTTGTGACCTAATTTGATTTATAAGAAATTGAAAAAAAGCAATTATCATAATTAATATGCATTTTAAATTGACTGTAAATATTAAATTCAGAATTCGGTTAATAGTGATGAAAATGTTTCAATCTTGTTACACGGGGTCGCTGAACCTGAATTAATAAATTAGGTCACAAAATTGATCTGAATTACTAACTAAAATTTTTCGAACTTTGTTCATTTTTAGTGCTTTGGTTCTTTGTCTAAACTGTAAGATGATAACAACATAACTATGTATTGTTATTGTATAACGTAACGTAACGTTCTCATGACGACTTCTTTATTCAACTCTCATTCTCCAACCAACTAGAATTCTGTCTCGAGTCTAGCTAGAAGAATTGTAACTCTTGTATCTCTCTACCTACCTATGTAGTCAGCAGCTACAGCTACAACACACTCTTCTGTAAAGTCATGTACTTTTTTGTAATCTGTAATATAGTGAACGTATTTTAAATACAGTGTGTCAATCAATCAATGTGTAAAGCTGTGTAAGGCTGATAAATACTCTTTTTGTGGGCTATTTGAAAAACGATTGTGTGTACTAATCAATATCACAGTCGATATTCCTGTTAATAGGTTTTATGTGAGAACAAGGCCTTACAATTATAAAAATTGAGTTTTAAAAGTAGCTAAGGTATCTAATAAGACCGTTCTCGCAGAGGGTATTTTGATGTGTTTTGATAGTAAATAGAAATTAACAAGTTTTGGTAGACCAACTTGTATAATTTTATAAACTAAGTAGATACTATAAGTACAAATGTAAATATATTAAAATAAACACCCTGTATATAAGTTTTCCTTATCAAATTATACAATTTTCTATGTGTTCGTCGTTGGTCGTGTCTCGTATCGTTCAGTTCAGTTCAGTTCTTTCTTTTTGTATTCATTGATGGTAATGTTACGTTTATTTATTTAAATTTGCACACAACTTAGAGTTAACAAGAAAAGCTTTTGTATAACAAAAATATTTATCTACTGCAAGCAATACAATCAAGTACAGTGTGTGTATTCAGTCAAAAAAGAAGCAAGTCAATTCGATTGTATTTTTTTATGTTTGTTACCTCAGAAATTTCGACTGCGTGAACCAATTTTGATGATTTTAAGTAAATATCAGTTGTGTGTCGAAAATGAAACACACAATTTTTTTTTATGTATAAATTTCCATTGCTAGCTCTTATAAAATTTATTTCGAAATTTTCTGGAGGATTTTTGGATAAATGTTAGTAAATTTCATTTATACAAGTCCCAATTTTTCCTTCATAAGCTTTGAATTTCCAAAATTAAAAGCTCCAACGTTATTTAATTCCATGATTGTACGATTAATTGTGGTCAAGTCTCTTTTTAGATATTTGTTCCTAGTTAAATTGATATTCTGACCAAAAATTGTTAGCTATTTCTATCAAATATTCATTATTTTTTAAATCAACGGGTTTTCTCAACTAAAACCTAATAGTGTGATCAAATTAACTTTTTGAATTATTTAATTCTAAGTTCGGAGAAAAAAATTGAATTTAGTAGATCATTATGATACAAATTGAAGAAACTAAAATCTAACATTTTTTGATGGTCGGAAAGGGTCCAAAAAAAATGATAAAGTGGCCTAATCCGGTCTTTCGCATCAGACACCCTCGGCTTGAGTTAAAAATAAAAAAGCGTTTAATAAGCTTATGCGTCGTAAAAAGGCGAAAAAAATGAGCTGCGAATGAATCCGATTGGTCCATCGATGTCCCCACAAATTGCAAAAAACCATCGATTTTGCTCGAAATTTCAAAACTTCATAACTCTTGTTGTTTTAAAGATTCAAAGCTGAGATTTAAATAGATTGAAGCTTTTATGCCCATGAAGTATCACACACAATTTCAGCAAGATCGAATGTATACTTTTTGCAAACCGCAGCTGAATGCAAAAAACAGGACTTTTGTAAAATGGCTCTAAAAAGTTGTGGTGCGGTAACGCGCTATTTTTTTTACGCGATCGTGTGCTTCAATAGTTAAAATAATACCTACTAAAGTGCCAACCTCTTATCTTTAGTAAAAGTTACTAAAATATTAATTTTAAATTACTATTATTTTAAATTATAACATTGAAAATAGGATGGGAGTAATGTGAGCAATTGTTAAGAAACAAAAGTTATGTAACATTATAACAACAACAGTCACTTATGGAAGAACTAGGATTATTCTTGCTACCCGGGTAAAAAAGATTATATATAATTATATACAATTACATATAATTATATATAATTATGTATAATTATATATAATTATATATAATTATATATAATAAATATAATTATATATATAATTACATATAATTATATATAATTATATATAATTTCATATAATTATAAATAATAATATATAATTATATATTATTATATATAATTATATGTAATTTATATATAATTATATGTAATTATATATAATTATATGTAATTATATATAGTTATATATAATTATATATAATAATATATAATAATATATAATAATTTATATTAATATATAATAATATATAATAACATATAACTATATATAATAATATATAATTACATATAATTATATATAAATTACATATAATTATATATAATTATATATAATAATATATAATTATATATAATTATATGTAATTATATATAATTTTATATAATTACATATAATTATATATAATTACATATAATTACATATAAATTACATATAATTATATATAATTACATATAATTATATATAATTTCATATAATTTCATATAATTATATGTAATTATATATAATTATATGTAATTATATATAATTATATGTAATTACATATAATTATATATAATTATATATTATTATATATTATTATATATAATTATATATAATCATATATAATTATATATAATTACATATAATTATATATAATTACATATAACTATATATAATTATATATAATTCCATATCATTATATATAACTACATATAATTATATATTATTATATATAATTATATGTAATTTATATATAATTATATGTAATTACATATAATTATATATAATTAAATATAATTACATATAATTATATATAATTACATATAATTATATATAAATTACATATAATTATATATAATAATATATAATTATATGTAATTATATATAATGATATGGAATTATATATAATTATATATAATTACATATAATTATATATAAATTACATATTTTTATATATAATTATATATAATTACATATAATTATATATAATTACATATAATTATATATAATTACATATAATTATATATAATTATATATAATTACATATAGTTATATATAATTACATATAATTATATATATATACATATAATTATATATAAATTACATATAATTATATATAAATTACATATAATTATATATAATTATATATAATTATATATAATTATATATAATTATATATAATTATATATAATTATATATAATTATATATAATTATATATAATTATATATAATTACATAATTATATATAATTACATATAATTATATATAAATTACATATAATTATATATAAATTACATATAATTATATATAATTATATATTATTATATATAATTATATATAATCATATATAATTATATGTAATTATATATAATTATATATGATTATATATAATTATATATAATAATATATAATAATATATAATTATATGTAATTTATATATAATTATATGTAATTATATATAATTATATATAGTTATATGTAATTATATATAATTATATATAATTACATATAATTATATATAAATTACATATTTTTATATATAATTACATATAATTATATATAATTACATATAATTACATATAATTATATATAATTATATATAATTATATATAATAACATATAATTATATATAATTACATATAATTATATATAAATTACATATAATTATATATAAATTACATATAATTATATATAATTATATATAATTATATATTATTATATATAATTATATATAATCATATATAATTATATATAATTATATATAATTATATATAATTATATATAATTATATATAATTATATATAATTATATATAATTATATATAATTACATATAATTATATATAATTACATATAATTATATATAAATTACATATAATTATATATAAATTACATATAATTATATATAATTATATATTATTATATATAATTATATATAATCATATATAATTATATATAATTATATATAATTATATATAATTATATATAATTATATATAATTATATATAATTATATATAATTATATATAATTATATATAATTATATATAATTACATATAATTATATATAATTACATATAATTATATATAATTACATATAATTATATATAAATTACATATAATTATATATAATTATATATAATTATATGTAATTATATATAATTATATGTAATTATATATAATTATATATAATTATATATAATAATATATAATTATATATAATTATATATAATTACATATAATTATATATAAATTACATATAATTATATATAATAATATATAATTATATGTAATTATATATAATTATATATAAAAAATATGTAATTTATATATAATTATATGTAATTATATATAATTATATATAATTACATATAACTATATATAATTATATATAATTACATATAATTATATATAAATTACATATAATTATATATAATTATATATAATTATATATAATTATATATAATTATATATAACTATATATAATTATATATAGTTATATGTAATTATATATAATTATATGTAATTATATATAATTATATATTATTATATATAATTATATATAATCGCAGCTCATTTTTTTCGCCTTTTTACGGCGCCTAAGCTTATTAAACGCTTTTTTATTTTTATTTCAATCCGAGGGTGTCTGACGCGAAAGACCGGATTAGGCCACTTTACCATTTTTTTTGGACCCTATAAGACCATCAAAAAATGTTAGATTTTAGTTTCTTCAATTTGTATCATAAGGATCTACTAAATTCAATTTTTTTCTCCGAACTCAGAATTATCTAACAATTAACGCCATTTTTTTTTTATTTGATCACACTATAACTGGAAGCAAACCATCCTCATTGTAATGATTAAATGATGATGTTAAGAGTTATTAATGAATAGGTGCCAATGATTTAATACACAACCAGTAAACCGTAGATAAATAAACATAGAATACATTGCGGATAATAATAATAAATTTATAGATATGGTTTAAAACAAACATTATTGCTACACACTAGGGACGTTTTTTTTAAGTTTGAGTTAAATAAAATAATAGTCAATAATTATTAAAATTGATTTATATATTTTATAATAATGCGCTGCGCTGCGCTGTGCTACGGTACGTTACGTTACGTTACGTTGTTAGTTAATGCGCAACATCATTTCAAATTATTAAATTACAATCTACAACTACAATATAGTCCAAGAGCAATGTACCTACATAAATGTTATATCTAAATCATATCAGATGTTATGATTTTGATTGTAAAATATTGAGTTTCTTTTAAGTCCAATCATTGTTTACAAATACAAATCAAAGTGATTCTTTATTAATTTATCAATTATTAACACAAATGTAAATTAATTTGATTAAAATAACTAATAACACACACAAGTTCTTGAACTAAAATAAATAGAAGAGAGATATTAATATTTAATATTTAATATTTAATAATAATAATCAAAGTATGAAGTCATTTGTTAACAAAATATTATTTTTAACTTTTTGATTGAAAATTATTGATTTTAAACTCGAAAATCTTAAACAAAAAGTAAAAATCTTTACTTTTTTTAAAAGTTAAAATTTAATTTTTTAATTGTGTGTGGTTGATTACTTGAGCGTAGTCGCTTACTTAGTACACTTTAATCTATTATGAATAAAAAATCTTTTTGGAACTAACCATTCAAAAAATAGATAATTAAAACAAAAGTTGTAGAATTTGATGGGGTGACATTATGTTCTGATATCAGAATCGACTTTGTTTGGGTTTGTTTTAATAGTCAATTTAGATTCTTAAACGTAAGAAATAGAATTACACTTCAAATTAGAAAGTTGATTCTCAAAATATCGTTAGTTGTTGAAGGAATATATTTGATGAGACATTTGGATTTTGAAACACATAAAATTTGAAATATCTCAACAAAAAAAAACATTATAAATAATATAGACAGAAAGTTAGTAATCTGATTGTTAAAGGTAATAACCACCATAAATTGTAATTGTTAAAGTGATAGTGAATGATGAGTATTGTAGACCGTACGATAAGTCAAAAGTAAAGTCAAAGTGTAAGGAAATTTACGAAACAAATCGCATGAAAAACATGTCGAAAAATAAATTATACACTTTTGAAACGATCTGCATTGTAGATAGGTAAAAGGCTTGGAATAACAACAGGGTTTTGTAAGAAAACATCTTCATTTTACAACTTTATATCAATCGAAAGAATATGTGCGGCCCATAAAAACGTGAAAGTATGCAAATGTACAAGATTCGAAGAATGGTCTAATCGTTAGCACTTGCGTTAACGATTCGGTAGTCTTTAGACGCGTGATGAGAGATTTGCTCTCACATTTTTAACATTTAACTTTGTATGATTTACAATTATGATCACATCCCATCCCATCCCATCTCTCATGTAATCAGTCACTATCTTCCGATCTATAAATACAAACATTAAATAATAATGATGATGACGTAATAAAACCAATATCTCTTTGATTATGTTAAATGTTTTATCATGTTTTGTTTTATCATTTTAAATGCTTTTAACGTTAACGTAACTTTTGTTTATTTTGTGATTCAGACAATCTAGCTATCTACCAACGTCTAAATGTCTTAGCGTCTCAACGTCTCAACGTCTTTGTTCTCTTTGTCTTTGTCATTGTTCTTTAAATTGTTTTTACGTTGTTATCTTTCTGTTTCATTTCATTCTTTGGATTACTTATTTTTTTATTTAATAGAGGCCGAATCACTTTAATGATAAATTTTATAGTTTTGCGTTAGTTCATGTTCAAAATAATAGAAATCTAAAATAGAAACATAAAGTTTTGACTGCACTAAATAAATATATAGTTTGTATATTTTACATCTGATATGCACTGTAAACACTTTACAGTGTACAGTACTGTAAGTAAGCTGTAAGCTGTAAAACTGTACGCTATCACATAAATTCACTGTTCAAACTGTTATTTTATAGAAGCTGTTTAATCGAACTGTTCAATATATCAATACATATATATATAGTGTGTCCACCAATAGAGCTAACTATATTTATTTTGTTTTTGACAAAAATGGAAAGATTATATATATGTGTATAAAAGTTTTATAAGAAAACTGTTTTTATTTTTTATTTTTATGGTGATTTTTAAGTTATAGTTTAAAAATAATTTTTCAAAAAAGAAACGAAAACCCCTAACAACAAAATGTGCATAAAAAATCGTGTAACGTCATAATGTTAATTAATAATTGTATGTAGTGTATAACTATTCAATTAACATTATTACGTCTCAACGATGTTTTTCGATTAGTTTTTGTGTCTGATGTTTTCGTTTTTCTTTTGAAAAGTTCTTTTAAAACTGTTTGTAACTTTACAATTATGATGAAAAAATGAAAAACAGTTTCGTTATAAAATTAATATATGATCCATTTTTGCAAAAAAAAATTTTGATTAAAAAGTCCAATTGTTATATCCGCAAAAGGTATTTAATTTAAAAGTGATTGGTACTCGTTGTAAAATAATAAAATACTGTTACCTACTATAGATATAGTAATGTATACAATCCAGAATCTAATATTCTGTTCTAAAAATCGAATGTAAAGTGTTTTCTAAGTATTCTAAACTACAACTACAGTTGTACTCTACACTTTATATTCTAAATCAAGTGTCTGTCTTTAGTTGTCAATCTTAATGAATACTTATGATGGACAGGCGCGTAATTATAACTTTTTTTAGTGGGCTGAGAAATCATAAACATGAAATAATTAATATCTTTGATACAATTCATTAATTAATCTCTCAAAGTAGTTCGGCTGTTACGTAATAAGTCAATTAGTCAACAAGGCAATTTTTATGATGTAAATGTAAGAAAATGCTATAAAAATATCGAAAAAGCGTCAAAAACTAAAGTTATTTTTATGTTTTCTTTTTCGAAAGTGCCCAAATGTAATATTTTTTCTGCATAAACAGAATCTGTGATAAATTTTGTTCATGCTGAAAACTTTTTAGAAACTCAATCACAAATTAATTTTTGTACAATTAGCGTCATTAACAGTTGTACCATAAGATACTGCAGTGTTAAAAAATGCAATTTTAAAATGAAATAATTTAAAATTTTAAAAACTATTGTAATTTATTAAAAAATGTTTTTATTGATTTTCATCAAATTTCCCCAAGTTCTATAATAATTCATCCTCAAAATTTGTAACGAAAATTTCAAACATTAGAATATATGTACTTACTTCTTTACTCCATAAAATGGCATGCTTAGAAGAAATTTTTCTTAATAATACCTCTCCCCCGCCTCTCAGTTAACTCATCACAGTTTAGCTACAGCACTGCCTAAAAACATAAAAAGAATACTTAACATTAGCATGTGTATAATTTTATTTGCTAAAACTGCATTTCATTGTTTTATTGTTATTTTTACTTCCTTGAACAAATAAATACAAGGAAGCATTGTAATCATAAAAAAATCATTTTGAGAATCTTTTAATACACATGTGTCATGTGTAAGGTATACATTTATAGTTTCAAACTTTTCTAAAATCGAATTTTAACTTCCGAATTAAAAACAGGGGTGTTATAAGTTTGACCGTTGTATTTGAATGAACCGATTTTAATTTGCTTTCGTTTGATAGGTAATTTAATGGAAAATGTTTTTAGCTATGTTTCAAGTACGAGATAAGTGTTCCGTACCCGGAAAAACTAAAACATATGCCAAGATTCTTAAAATCGGTTCAGTTCGAAGAAGACTCTAAGGAAGAAGGTAATTTAATGAAGAGTGTTCTAACATATTCTAGTGTGAGTTCAGGATTCCGTACCTGAAATGTTTGTCGGGGGTTTTTTAAATTTTGTAAATTTCAATTAAACACAGACACATCTGCCGTCTATGTATGAGAGACAGAGGATGTTCGGACAATTTGAAAGGAATGAATGTTTCAAACTGATGTGAGTTTAATTTATTTAACCAACAGAATATTTTAATGTATAGATCTCATACTTATCGACTTGGTTCACTTATACACCAACAGATGGTAATTGATTCTTATTACAAACGAAAACATAAACGTATGCAAGTGAAAAAAGTTCAAATAGTACACAATAATTAGTAAAAAAAATAAAGAAATTTGAACTATTGCTGTTTATATCAGAATGAAGACTTCTATAATTCTATAGTTACTGGTCTATTAGTTGAATCGCAGGCTATACCAGTGAGAGTGACGTATTGAATTTTATACGTTGACCTAATTATTTTAAAAGATGAATTGATTGCAGTAAGATAGCTAAATAAGTAATACCTAAGAATAATAATCTTTATTTAATACAGATCATAAGTTTTATATGTCATCGTCATGTCAGTAACAGCTCGTAGCTAGTAGCTAGCTAGCTATGTAGTTAGTTTACGTTCACTGTTTAATATTTGGTCATCAAATTTTATAACTTCTTTTTGCATCGTAAATTTTAAAATGATTTTTTATAAAAATGTAAAATGACTTTAAATGAAAAAAAACCGGGTCCAATCTGATGTCAGAACATGTCTATACCATCAAACATAGATGTCTTCTTTTGTTTAAGTTTTTGTTTTTTGGCTTACAACAAAACAAGCCATTCTAGCCATTATAAATTAAAATGGTCCACCCTATATAATGCAGTATCATAATAAAGTTGTCAATCTTTTAGTAGTAAACATTTTGATCGTAATTTTTTTTTATGATCAATTTCATTTTTATGGCTGCTAAATAACGATTAAATAAATGTCAAGTCAATTTTCATTTTCCATCCCTTCCTTAAAACTATCTTCTTTCATTTATTTTATTATTATCGGAGATTGTTTTTTTGTCCTGGATTTTAAGATTTATATAAAGTGGTTCGTCTGTTTGAGTAAGTACGATCAATGTCAATTTTTTTTTTCGGTAATTGATAGTTCAAAGTCCCTTGATCACAACAAACACAGTTTTGATCAAAACAAATTAATCGATGAATGAGCTTGATAAAAGTTTTCAAAATGAAGAAAATTTCTAACAAATTCTGTTTATGCTAAAAAAACATTACTTTACTGCGCTTTCCAAAAAGAAAAACATAAAAAACTTTTGTTTTTGACTCTTTTTCGATATTTTTATAGCATTTTTTTACATTTACGTCATACAAATTGCCTAATAAAAAAAATACAACACACGAAATTCCCAACAAAAAGAGAGCTAAGTTAGGGCAAGAATATACAATAAGGTGCTCTAATTTGGATGATTTTTAGATAAATCTTCAAAGAAACTGACTTACCTAGTATTTTCCGCTTTATATCATTCTATTATCTGGATGCGATCATTAGGGTACACCTTGTAAGATGGTGAAAAACAATGAAAACATAGGGACAGTCATTGTATTACTGTACAACTAGAGCCATCTGTGGAACCAGAAGAGTAGCATGATGTGGAAGCGTTTTTAGACAGCAGTCAGATGTGTTTAAATGATAGATACAGTGCAGTGTTCGAAATTTTAATTTTTGTACAAACGATGGAGTAATCTGTTTGTAACAGTAGAGCTATCTAGCGACGACTATAAAACGTAATACTTTATCAGAATGACTTCCACTAATTTTCGAACTCTATTGCTACTGGCCACCAGGGTTCGATTTCGAAAGTATTCATCGTATCTGATATCGGCCAACGTTTTTTATCGAGAATATTGCAGAGATTCGGCTGTCACTTGGCTAGTCAATTAGTTAACTAGGCAATTTTTATGGCATAAATGCAAAGAAATGCTATAAAATATCTTAAACTAGGCAATTTGTATGACGTAAATGTAAAAAAATGAACTAAAAATACCGAAGAACCGTCAAAAATCAAAGTTTCTTTTACCGACTTTAAAAAAGGAGAAGGTTGTCAGTTCGACTGTATTTTTTTAAATGTTTGTTACGTCAGAACTTTCGGTTGGGCCAACCGATGTTTTTTATTTGAAAGCCGTGTAGAAAAGATTATATCCAAAACTAGACTGATTTGAGAGTGAAAGTTCTCAGGGAATTATTTTAAAATAAATAAATATTATAAGGGAGTATTTGGGGATGACATGGTATGAAGGGTCGTACTACGTCGTCCCTAAAATCTCCCTTCTAAATCGATGACATAAAAACTAAATACAAATGATATAAAAAACATATCAGAGATCCAACAGATGACATCAGACATCAGACAACAGACAATAAACAGGTAGATATCGTGAGATGTGGTGACACCGTAGGTACCGTGGGAGAATGAGGCACGCGATGCCACGCTTCATGCTTCCGTCATGGATGTACGCACACAAATTATTTTCTGTCTGTGCGGTACCATTCATAGGTAATGTTACAAAAAAAAAACTATCTAATTTTATTAAATTAAACGCTTCGGATCGGCCGCGGCCGTCCCTGCTCTAGTAGAAGATGTTCTTTTTTTTGTTCTCCGACCACAGAAATAATTTGATAAATTGAATAAAAGCATTTTAAATTGATTTTTTTTAAAATGCTGTTACTTTTGTAAGACCAGTGGTCGCTGTCGGTGTTGGAAAAAGAACTTACAAAAGCCATTATTTTATTAAATTTATTGTACCTATACACAGAGTGTTACCCTTAAGTTGGCTACCTTATAATAAAACAGTTTTCCATTTATTGCCAACGTAAATGGACACTCTGTATACTTTTTTATATTCTTTCTAATAAATCTCTCTAAATCTTTGTATTCGCTTCCAAAATCGAAATAAATTTTTTTTTTTTTTAATTTTTTCGAAAAGCATTTTCTGGAATTTGTTTTATGCATTAATTTTTTCTTTTAAGACATTTAGTTTAATTTGTACTAAAATCGTTTGAACGCTTTTTAGGCATATTTGTTCTTTTTTATATGAAATTTATTGTTTCCCATAAATATTATGTGCTTAATGTCTCTTATAGAGTTGGATCAGGTCTGATCTGAGAAGACTGACTGATGGACAGACGGACGCACGTTGTTTGGGTCTCATCCAATAATAATAATAATAATAATGTGTACTTACAAAAGTATTTTTTTTATTTATTGTATCGGTAGAGTACACACTTTTTTTTAAGTTCCGATGTGAAACTTTTAAAACAACCGCGTGAGAATGGGAATCTTTAGCACACAAAATACAACAAATATACACGTTATGACGTTAGCCAAGTTTACATAGGCAACTCAATCAATGGTGAAGTCAATCGAAGTAGAGTATGATAAAATTAATGAGCACATTTAACAATCAAAACATAAATGGATCTCATTGGATTCGAAATGATGTCTAAAAAATGTAAACAATTAAAGATGAAAAAAGCTTATTTCATAAAATATTTAATATTTTAAAAATATACTTAAAGAGAGCGAAAATTCCGATAAAAAAACTTTCATTCCCGAAAGTCTATCTCTATTATTTGTAATTTTGATTTAACTCTGAAAATGAGTCTTTTTGCGTCATTTTTAGATTGTTGTAATATCGTCAAAAACGAATATCTCACACTAAATAATGTCTTTTAGGATATTAAAAAACTTTTGTCCGAAAATTTTGGTATAAATACTCCACTGTGAAATACTCGGTTAATGTTAATTAACAGAGTATTAAATTTGATATCATTAAAATGAATCTTCAAGCTCTAACTTGGAACGTTTTTAAAATGTGCTCATCGGTTATTGTAGACTCAAATCCGGTTAGCTCTACAAATGCAAGTCAATATTATTATATTTAAAGTAAAAATAATATTTTGTTTTGATGAGCCTGACTGCGTCCGTACATCATAATATTAATATAGAGTACAGTCAGCAACTGTAAAACATTTTTAATCTAAAACACTAGCAGATTTAAAATGTGTACGTGACAGCCGAACTAGTTAACTAGTCAGCTAGGCAATTTGTATGACGTAAATGTAAGAAAATGCTATAAAAATAACGTAAACTAGGTATTTTGTATGACGTAAATGTTAAAAATTACTCTGAAAATATCGAAAAAGTGTCAAAAACCAAATTTTCATTATGTTTTCTTTTTGGAAAGCGCATGAGCAGATTACATGAACAGAATTTGTGATAAATTTTCTTAATGATCAAAATTTTTTGGAATTTTTACGACCATTATTTCACCAATTTGAATTTATTGATTAAACTACAACTGATGATTCTGCAGAGACAGATGTGTTAAAAGACTACATAGGTATTTCAAGTAATGTAAATGTTTTTGTTAGTATGACTGTACAGTAGTGTATGTATGTACATATTTATAATAACGCTTGTAATAAAAAGCTAATAATTATATACTCTGTACATACTATTTATTAATAACAAACAACTCTATAGTTATATTGTGTTGGGACCAATTCTAGCAATCATCAAATTACGATTTTAATGTTTTATTATGTAATTGTTTTACCTACGTAGGTAAATAGGTAAGTAAGTATGGTTCTCATAATCACATCACACGTTACATGCGACTTTGATGGGAAATATAAATATAACTGAAAAGATGCGAATTTATTCACCAAAAATTTATATTAGAGGATTTTTATTATATATATATATATTAGATGAGGAAGCAATTAATTAATAAATAAATAGTTACATAATTAATAATATTTAAATAAATAAAACACCTGATCTGATCTGATCTAATCCGTTTTAAACAATACTTAATACTTAGCTACCCACAATAATAAATAAATTACCTGAATGATATGTATTTGATACATTATTTTTATATAAACATGTTAAAAACGCACATCCTGTCTGTGTGTGTATACTTCCGATCCCAATTCATTTATTGTCCTTGATATTTATCAAAAATAACTAAATAAGTTTTATAAAATATAAATAAATGTTCTTATTTAAGGTAGTACAAGCGCCAAGCCAAGTTTAAACTTTTGATGTGGCTACAGAAGATTAACATTTTGAAGGATGACTTTAAAGTAAAAGTTCGTATCTATTTCTATTTCCTTGATGAGACATCACTTTCACTGTGATGAGAACTGCTCCAACATTAACATCCTAACCAAAACCATTCATGATATGTAGATTGTAGATATCTTCAATGATTAATAAGTAACAGGTAGAAAGATGTAAGGTATTAGTTTAATAAACCCTAGATCAAGCATCTATAAAACACCCACAATTACTATTTATACAGGTTGTATTTATAACAATTGTACATACGCTTTCAGACTCGCACTTTGATATTGTACTAGACAAATAATTAAAGAAAAGTTTTACTCCAGTAAATTCAAATTTTGTTCTCTTTTTGGGGTAAATGATAGTTCAAAGTAGGTTGATTACAATTTTGGGACCTCTTGCGGGGTAAAATTTTGAATTATTTCATTTTAAAATTGTGATTTCTTACAAAATTTTTAATTGTACAAAAATTAATTGGTGAATGCGCTTCAAAAAAGTTTTCATAATTAAGAAAATTTATCACAGATTTTGTTTATGCAAAAAAAAACCTTACTTTACGGCGCTTTCCAAAAAGAAAACATAAAAAAACTAAGTTTTGATGCTTTAAGGTCGGACTACTTTTATGTTTACATTTATTTTTGTAGAGATTTTGTAAGGAACTTCGTTTCTAACGGGGATCCTACGAGCACACTCTTTTTTCGATTCAAAAATTAAAAACTTCAACCATTCGAATGAGTTTCTAATTCTCCAAATACGAGCATTTTTACAGAAGAAGTAAAACTGTTTGAAAATTATCCTTTAAGATATTTAATTCAGTTTTTACTTGATTAAAGAAATACTTGTCCTATATTTTCTAAAAACAGTCCTAAAGATTACAACCTGAGTGATTCTCCATCGTATGATAAATATAAATAAAACAATATTACTTATGTTAATACAGGATCCCACAAACCTAAAAAAATTATGATATTCCCACGATTTTTTATTTTTATTTTTATTTTATTAATATTCATTTTGATCCGTCCGTCAGATCCATCCACCTGTTAGATTTTAATTTTTTTAACCCTTAAAAAAATGCAACCACGAAAAAAAATAATACAAACTAATTTTTAATTCATTATTTAAAACCAACCCCCCCTGCAACAGTCAGTCCACAGCGTAGCTCATGCGTGTAATTTTAGGATGCTTTTTTTTTTTTACATAAATTGGACGAATCTCAGGACTCAAATTTTAAAAAGTCCTATTAACGACAATATGATTCGAAAAGAATTTCATAACATTCGATCGAGTTTTTCGAGTCAATTCGATTATGGTTTCAAATTTTTCATGGATTTGGCTACCAATTCTTATGAATATTTGATGATACTGTTACGTTAGCGTTATTAAAAACTATAATTAAAGAAACACTTCATTAAAAATACGTTACATATTTATAATTCCATGTTTTTCTAAGTCTCTCTCCTCATTTTAATTTATTCTATTCACCACGAAAATCGAAATTTTCTAAAATTTTTACATTTTTGAAGTAATTTACATAATAGTGGGTTTGGGCTTTTCAAAGTTTGTCTATTTTTTCAAGTCACACGATTTTACGCAAAATTTCATCATACATTCGTGTTTGGTTGCATTTTTCTCATTTATAATTTTGTGGGGTTTTCTTTCGCTAAGGGCTCGGTTTCGACTTATAAACTAATAACGGGCCGTGACTAATAGCAATGTCATTTTTGTTTACAATTTTAACCATATCTCCAGATCTATTGGTCGTATCAAGATAAAAAAAAAAAAATTTTGAGTAAAATGTTATGAAAATGTTTAAAAATTTTCAATATTTTAGGAGCTATGGCCGTATAAACAATTTTATTGTTTAAAACAAATTTTCTCTCACACTCCTTGTTCAGTGGGACCAGAAAATGCGATTTGCATTAAAACACAAAATTTAAAATATCTGGACTTTGGACATCAAACTGTTGACCCATCCTCAACGAGTCATATTCGCCAAGACAAGAATAAGATGTGTTGTGCACGTGTTTAATGAAGGGTAAATAATATTTGAGTAACAAGTGTTCTGTGTTCGATACCAGCATAATATTTTAATAAAAATATTTTTAATTTTAATAACAATTTATTGTCAATATAATATACAAATGACAAAAGGCTGCTGCTATAGTTTTAAACAATAGTTGGTTAACTTAGTTAATGTTGGCCGTTACAACCATCAAATATTGTAGGCTGCTGTATTCGATTCGGTTACAATTTTTTTTACTTAACTATTTATAACGTTAGCCGTTAACCCGCCTGTTTGCAAAAGGTGCTGAATAAGTTATATTATTTTATTATTTCAAATATATTGATCGTTCGTTTGGTAGCTACTTTCAAAGTCATCCAGAAAATATATCAACCTTTGCAAGATTTCTACTTCAATATCAGTAAAATAATTTTAATTTTTTGGAACTATTTGGGTACAAGGACAAGCAAGCATTGACAGATAAAAATAATATTGACAAATATAAATATGATTGATTTATATTTTTTGATTTAATAAAATCAAAAAAACTGTCAAATCAATAAAATATCACGTTGAGAACTCGCAATGCATTGCATTGTGTTAACGATTGAAGCCAATCGATGGCGATGACAAAACAATTCAATTTTTATTGAATTAAACATTAAATTTATTTATTGATTTTATTTTAAAAAAAAGTACAAGTGAAAATAAACAATTAGTTAAGTTAATTGTTTAAACACCGTTTATAGATAGTTTGTTGGTAGCATCAATATTTTCAAACGTTAAACAAACTTGGGACTAAACTTTGTATACCTTGATATATTTCATATATAACATGGTATAAAAACATATCAAAAAATACTTTTTGATTTAAAAAGTTAAAAGATTGAAATTATATGGTTGACAAGTTTTATAATGAAAACATTTATGTTTTTTTATTTATCAATGAAGTGCGGTTACTACAACTTACATATAACAAGTTACAAGGGGCCAGAAAGAAACGATCGCATCCTTCCGTCTTTTAAAGAAAATTCAACGACGCGTAACATAAATCGGTTAAAACAATTATACATTCATTCTGGTTGTTTTTAAAACGATCAAAATTATTTGGTAAAAACAAAATAAAAAACCTAACCAACTGATTTTATCAAATAGTTTTTATAACAACCATCATCAATCAATCTATTGGAATTTTTGAGATGAATACAAATTATGGCGGCCAGAGTCCAATAATTTTATTCTGTATTAGTCCCATAGTTCTGGAGTCCGTAACAGTTAAACTACACTTAAACGGATTTTGAAACTTCGCATATAAAAAGTTGTTAAGCATAAAATTTCCAATCGATTTGTTCTTTTGATTGAAATCCGATTCAATATAATTTACAAATTCTTTTGACGAAATGATGTTTTCGTTAAAATTAACTTCGAAAATTTAATCTGATAATAACAATATGTTCTTGATGAGTCCAAAATCTCTCAATTCGTATAAGACCCTTAATAAAATCGGAAATGAATGTGTCTACAGCGTCTATCCCTTTAGTTTAAAAACAATGTGAAGTAGTCACCCTCACTAGATCAAATAAAACACACCCACTTATAAAATTATTAATTTAAAATTTAAATTTATGCACTTTGAGTTAGTTAGTTTACCTGTCTGATGTGATGTAACTCTAATAACAACAGGTGTACCTACTTACTACTAGAGCAGCCCTTTATTTATTATAATAATTTACAAATAAATATTACAAAATATAAACATTTCCTTCCACTGTGCAGGTTACAACTACAAGTACAATCCATACTTTTAGTTTTAACTGACAATTTTAATTACTACATAATCGTTAAGTTTTTTCACGCTACGTTGAGTTTTAGTGATTCAATTTTATATCAAAGTTTTTGTATATCTCCGAAAAGTTATCTCCAATAGTTTTGCAAGTGATATGTACATAATTTGGAAAATCACCGAGAAATAGCTATGAACACTCCCCATTAAATTACCTTTTATACGAAACAAAAAAATCAAAATCGAGTCATCCGATCCGTTTAGGCGCTACGATGTCACAAACAGACACAGAGACAGCCAGACATAGCGGTCAAACTTATAATACGATGTGATTGCAACACAATATTCCAGGATCCAGAATTTAATTTTAATATTTTTAAGGAAGTACAGATCGTTTTACAATAATTACCTATTTATTATAAGAGTACCGTTAGGATAATGATTTTTTAAAGCCAAACAAAAAATTATCCTTTTCCTTAAAAATGAAATATTTGAAATAAAAGAAACAGTAAAAATACTTTGACAAAAAAAAATTTGTTCAAGATGTTGGGTAAGGTCCTGTTACAATGAACAGTGAGAGTAAATTAGGGGCTCTTATTTTTTATGAATATTCAAAAACCGGATATATCATGACGTATATTAAATATTAACCCTTAAAAAATAAAGTATTCGAATTTACCCTTTGAATGAAAAAATATTACTGTTTTGATGTTACTACGTCCATATACTGGTCCTTATCTGGTCCTCCTCTCATGTTATATAAAACAGACTTTACAATTTTAATGAGAAACATTCGAAAACGGAATAAATGCTGGAAATATCGAAAGACCGAATAATCTCAACGATTTTGAAAACAAAAGTTTAAAAAGAAACAAGAAGTGTCGTGGAACACTCGGCTGGAACTAAAACTTTGGATAAAAAATATAAATTGACAGATTGTAAATTATTTTCAAAATATTCTCAAAATTTATGGCAAGCTGAATCGATTAAAAAAGTTTCAGTTCCTAAGTAACATGTCGTCGGATTTGCCGTTGGTTTAAATTGTTACAAATTTTTTGATTTTATCTCCCAACCAGCAAAGAAATTGTAATGTGCGATAAGGAACATAGTTTCAAAAATAATTCGTCGATTAGTTGAAAATTTGAAGCGGCAAATTTCAATATTGTGCGATACATGTATTGACTTAGTAGGAAAATACCCTTTTAAATCTGAAATTTATCTATACAGAAGTCATGTGAGGTCTATGTATTATATATATATATATATATTTTTTGTTCATATTATGTATATTTTTATCATTTCCTGGTATTATCCTTAAATCCTTTTTGTCCTTACATAACATACCTATATTTTATAATGTTTTGTATGGTTTTTTAACCAAATTACTAATTATATTGTCTGAAAGGATCTTATAATATTTTTGGAAAAAAATATGTTTTTTTGTTTCTTATTTTGGGCAGGAACAATACCTTTTAAATTATGAATATACAGAGTGATTGATATATGTATAGATTAGGCTGACTATAAATGGTCCACTAATCTAGAAGTTATTTTTGAATAAATGATCAAAAATCAAGAACACGGCAGGCAACGGTGGTGAAACAAGTCATTAATATTCTCGGATTATTTTGAAAAACTACAGAAAACATTACTTTTTCGAAACAAAAGTCTTTACTAAGTCCACTTTAAAGTTCTTTTTGGTAAGTTAATCAAAATAAATAAATATATGGGTGTTCACTTCACATGGTGTAGATTGTAGAAGGTCTGAAGGACCTGTTTGAATGGCTCTTTCTTTTGTATCTTCTTTCAAAGCATACAAATTCTTTTGTATGATAAAAGGTCTGCTATAGTAGTAGTACTAGTAAGTGAAGATGTTGTCCGGATGCACTTTGATACAATGTGTGAAACCGACATTTTTATAAAAACATTTTTTTTCTTCTTACTTCTATTCTTAAAAGACGATCAGCCCTTTTTCTTATTTAAATTCACCTGTTTTTATGATCCTTGTGTCCTTAAAAATTTGTTGTTTTTTTTTTTGTGTGTAGGTTTGACTTCATTAAACTCAAATTTTATGCTAAATATAATTTTTATTTGAAATTTATTGAGGTCTGTAAATAAACTTTTGTGGGTCGTTTTAATGTTACAACTTAATTCAAAATTTTATTTAGCATGTAACTTAAACAGTCTTTAGTTAATGTAGCTTTGAACTCAGGCTTTTATGGTTAAAAATCTGCTTTGAAAACTACAAAAACTTTTACAAAAATTTCGTCCATTATAATAAATGAATAAGTCGGAAAAAAGTAAGTGTCGAAAGTCTTTATAGGACTCCAAGGAACATTTATCCAACTTGACCTAATCATATGGGTACATAGGATCCCAGTATAGGGTATATGTAGTCCAAATTTTTTTTTGAAATGCTTATTTTTATTTTATACGGTGCCTAAATTAAAAACTAACGCATCAAAATTACCAAAAATGTCCAAATATTTTAAACTAAAACGGATCATATTTCATCAAAAGAATAAATTCCAAATTAAATTCAATTCAAGAATCTAAGCGTATCAAAGTAAAAAAAAAATATTTTTAATGAATTCTCTTCTTCTAAAATATAAATCTGCTGACCAAAACCATAACAGACCCAATTATAGCAAAACATATGTTTAAAAATTAATTTAGAAATAAAATTATGATTTTTATTTTCATATCTATATACGCCATTTATTAAGACCCTAATTAACTAGCTACGTATAGATCTAACGGTATCCACAATACTGATGGATCCTTCAAATCAAATGACCATCTGTTCCACCATACACTGGTTCGTTCTAATGACCTAATAAATAAAAAAATAGATATGATCCTGTGTAGGTTGACAGAGCAGCCACTTGTTAAATCAAAATTTTTTTATCTAAACTAGACAATCAAGTTTCTGGGTTTTAGAAATGCGGTCCATATGACGTCTGTCAGAGATCCAAATTGATTTTTTGCTTTAACAAAAAAAAAAGGGTTGCTTAATGAAATGAAAAGGGTTGTTTTAACGGGACTTTGATACCGATTATAGTGATAGTGAAAAAATGATTTTTTTTATAAAAACAAAAGGTTCTTTTTTTACCTCCGTTATTCATTTCAAGTACCTCTACCCTATATATGTGCATAAAAACAAACTTCTATAGAGTCTTTTGTAGGCTCTATAGACCATTCTAAGCGAATTATATGTTAGCCTTACATATGTTTGTGAGAAAATGGCAAATTAGAAGATAGCCTGGCAAAAAAATAGACCTGAAAAGTGAAGTAAATTCAATATTAAGGAAAAACTATCTTTGCAGCTTTCTTACTGCCATAAAAATTAAATAATACCATTTTAAAAGATTCGACCGATTAAGGTTCAAAACTTAACGCTGTAACCTTAGGAAAAAAGTAGACAAGTTGGAAGCCATTGTAAACACAAAGGGCATTGAGAAACGCGTAAAATGAGGATAAAATTTATGGAAATTTCGAAAATTTTAGAGGTTAAAAATTTGACCTCATTAAAATGTTATATGCCCTCAATTGGAATAAAAATTAAAAGTTTGCATTTGGCATCCTGTAATAGGATAACGATTCTTATCCTGTCCAAATACACTTCCCTGTGAACTACAACACAGGATATATTATATTTTGTAACCTGCCAATTAAATGAACAAATATAACCCGGAAAGGATCTTTTTCAAGCCTCTAGAATATAAATTGATGTGATGTCTATTTAATGGTACAGGTTACAATGCAAAATTCAGCACCCTAAACATTATTGATAACGGGACCTTTTAAAAAAGGACTACATGATAAGAGCGTCATACAACCTCCATATACAGAGCAGAGTATACAATGTTCATACAATTACTGAAGTGGCGTTCCGATTTATAACCCGAAGTACGGCTAGAAGTTATCATCTAGACGCCACTCATATCAATTGGTGCTATATCTAATTTTTCTTATCGTTCGACAATTGTTTGTACAAAGTAAAGTCGTCACAGTTATTAAAATTTATATTTACTCCACTGTATAGTCTTTACATGGAGGTAACAAAAGAATTATCTACAAATTTCAATCGCCTTAGTTCAACTAAAAAAAAAAAACGCTGTTATTTTTTAATATTTTTTGACAACATAAATATTTTTATGATTGTATAAAAATATGAAACCACTTGTTATATTGAATCTAATAAAAGATTTAATAAATATGCACCCACACCCTCTTAGATGGTAAGGGATGATTTTGAGGGTATAACAACAGTTATTTTTTAATAAACTAAATCCCGTTATACTTATAGGATGACAAAAAGAAATTTTTATTACATAATATGTACAAAAAATAGTTCCAGGAAGTCCTTCTCACGATATCAAAATAACTAAAAACAATTTTACTTTTTAAAGTTTCATTTTCATATTTTTATGGCATACATTTGTTTACCATGTATATGAAATATATCAAGGTATAGTAAATTTAGCTCCAGGTTTGTAACGCTTAAAAATATTGACGCAACGAACAAAATTTTGATACAGGCTTTCATAAAATCACCTAATTAGTCGTTAAAACAACTAACTCAGTCAATTGTTTGTTATCACTTGGTTTTTTTTTTTTAAATATTATAATTATTTTCTATTTTGAATAAATAAAAATAATTTGAAGGGGATAAATTTTGTGTTTCACAGTTCTTGATTTCTGTATGTCCATGAAAATAAAAATAAAACAATATCGCACCCATCCGGCCACAACGTGCTGACCGTAGACCGTGTGCATCCCTTCATCAATGTACTTTTATACTAAAACAAATCTATTTTGTTTGTTACATCATTTTATAGAACACAAAATAAATATAACAGAATCTTTATAGTTTGAATCTCAATGGAAAATCAATTTTGTCAAATTATTTAGGTATTACGAACGCCAAGGTAAATTTAGACTTGTGGCCGGAATTATTTGCACCTTATTTTCGACTTTGACGATGAATTTCATTATAACTTCAAGAATGTAGACGAAAAATAAGACTAGAAATTTTCGATATCTGCCTTGGTTTTCGAAATATTGAAAGCTAAATAATTAAACAAAATTTTCGATATTTTGAAAATGACTCCATTTATCGAAACATTTTATTCTTACTTTTCATTTTATATTGTCAAGTTATAACATAATTTACCATTAAAAACCTAAACCTTAACCTTATAACTCTTTTAAAATAGTTTTTGTTAAATTTCCACCGGTTTGTTTTGGAAAAATCTATGAAAACATATCATCAGTCTACTCTTTTTCCAATGTTAAATATGTCTACTTTTTTAAACTCACTCCAACGATCGTATATCCTTAATTATTCATTTCTTTTTAGATAAAAGTAAAAATATAATAAAAAGTGATTATTACTGAATAATGATGTAAGATACATTTTGTACATTTTAAACAATAATTTAAAATAAAATTTGTATATAAACTGGAATGGAATGGAATGAAATGAATCCATCATGCGTCAATTATTTTGTTATAATAATACATACATAATATTATGATGATGTGTAAACTGTAAACACTACTTAACATTTACATTTACATTACTGATGATAACTGACTGAATGATGTGCACTCGACATGAATTCCTTCTAAAAATGTTATCAAACAACGCAACGTCTATGTTTACCATTCTATCATCCATTCATTCAGTAAGCTATATTTTTGTGTAAAAATTTTGTTCCTTTAAAGATTTGGTTTAGTATAATACGAATTTTCGGACTTGATCAAAAACGTTTCCGTATAAGGTTTATGCAACGCACTTTAACAATCATCTATTTTTGCAAACTATCCTTTTGTTCATCCTTTTGTGTTGCTTGTACATACAAAAGTACGCAATCTTTTGTCTATTATTTGAGGATTACCCTTAAAATACAGTGTGTCCACGGATAAAGGTAACTATATTTGTAAATTATTGGCTATCTTGTACATTATTTAGAAGTTTTAAATATGCCTACATACTTTTCAAAATAAGCAAAAACTTTTATAAAGAATGACTTTTTTTCTTAAAATGCAAATTAAGAAAATTTACAAGTATGGTTACCTCTATATGTGGACACACTGTATAATCTTAAAAAAGACTATCAAAGCAATAAAGCAACAAGTTTAGATATGTAATGGTTACTTCCAGGGTTCCAGATGATCTCTCTGAGTTTATTCATCTTATTATAAGTTGGGGTGAAAATCTACTTACTTACTTTATTTATAAATATTAATAATAAATGACAGACGACTGGCAACATCCATTCTTGCTTCCCCCTTTTAGCAACTCGGAAGTGTTCCAGTTACATTTCATTGTTCAGTTTACTGTTTTTATTTCACTTTCAATTTTTTCCCACAGGTATGAGAATGTTAAAATTTAATTCTGTATAAAAAAAGTTCAATCAATATACTTTAAAATTTGTTGCGTAGTTTTTATTCTGAAAATGATCTGACCCTTCATTTAAAGCAGTTATAACAACTTATATTTGAAGGGGAACTTATTTTTTACCTTAGAATTTCTACCCTACCTTAGAATTCTTCTTTATTTTTTTTTACCGTTATCGAATTTCAAATAATATAATTTCTAATAAACTGAGAGATCGTGGTAGTAAAACTGCACTTACAGAGATTTCGAAATTTCGTATATGAATCAATACTGTTTAACGAAAAGTACAGAATGTACTAGGTGTGCCAGGATTTATTCTAACAGAAGTTTTTTTTATAAACTATGATATTTTTAATAATTGCTCTTTCATAGAAATTAATTTATAATTTTATTGCAAAGTTTATCTATTTTCAGGACCATTTTGAATAGGACGATTTGTTTTTATAATGCCTCCAAATTTTACAATGATTTGAATTGCTTTCACCATTTTCCTGAGGTATTTTTAACGAGTTTTTAGCTATTGTGAGTAAATTACCTTCTAATATAAAAAAAGCATTAATCAATGCAAGTAATTCCGTTAAAACAATGAATGAAGTTCCCCCATTCATAACTTTTACACGTAATCTTGATTTTTAATAAATATACGTATAATGACGTCATAACTTCTTAAGTGTATCAAACAGATGTTTATATTTTGAAAAAAAAACTTAAAATTATTAGAGGGCCTTATGTTAAATACAAACTGAAGAGATTTTATTCATAGGTACAGCATGTCTTAAAAATTTTATAAGCCTACAACCTTGCTGAAGCTCAGAGAATGAATTTCTTTAATAGTAGCCATAGAAAATCAATTCCATTTCAATTTATCGTTGGGACATTTTTGGGACGAAGTTCCTTTGAGCCTACTTGTCCACCTACTTAGAAATTAGGAACAATCGATCTAAATTTTACAAATTGACTTTATACAAGACTTTTATTCAAATCGATAGATTACTATTTCAGACATATCATTCAAGGTTCCTAATGCAACAAAAGATTTTAAGTGGGTTGAAGAAGGACACCCTGTAAATTAAGGCGAATATTAAAAAAGTGTAAGAACCGTTATTAGAGACCTTATTGTCCAGACTTACGTACGTGTTATTATTCAGAGGGGTACTTTTCATCTAATGCATAACGGTTTAAAAATAAAATAACAAAAAACACAAAAGTGAAAATTGTTATCGGCTACAGACGGACCCGGACGTAACGTATCTGAATAATAAAAACAGCTGTTGACTTTTGATTTTCAAAAAGTGATTTTTAAAACAAAAATGATTTTTATCATTTTATTGAAAGTGATTTGTTTGAACTTAAACAAATACACTTTGATTATAAGAGGGAGAACATTTGATTAGATTGAAAAACTTTAAAAACATCAAGGCAGGTCTACACTAATATTCTAAACTTTGTTTTCGCAGAAAAAATCCTGAATATTTCTTTCAGTTTGTCTGACAACGCTAGAACGAAAGAGCTGCGTTAGCTAAATGAATTCGCTCAGAGATTGAAAGACAAATAACACATTTGTCTCAAATCTTTCGCATTTCCCAACCCTTGTTTATTAGTTGATTTTTCTCATTAACAAACTTGACCTTTCAAATACCAAAACCCTTCTTGATACCAAATTTTATTCAAATCGGACTTAAAATGAGACCAATAGAGAGTTTCAAGACACATAAATGTATATGTTTATATATAAATTTTAACGGTGGTCATTTTTGATATCTATTAGGTAGAGGATTGGTGAAAATTTAAAGAAATTTTTTCAAAATTTCATCATCAGTACAAAAGCAATAGCTCCATTTCCTTCAACAATTCGATGAAAATAAATTTTTTAAGATGGATATATAATTACAAAATAAATTATTTTTGACTTAAAGCTAATTGAACGGCGCGGATAGTTTAAAGCACCAAGCGTTTTAAGTATAACAAAGCATTAAATAATTAAATAGATAAAACACGTAATAAATTAACTTAAATTAATGTTAATTAGAAATGATTTTAAAAGTAGAAGTGTGATTTGAATAACGATCAAGATTTAAGATTTATATTAAGAAGACAGTGTAAGTGTAAGTGTAAGTGAAGTAAGTGATGCACGCGCATGCCTCAAGTCTGCCACACTTCACATCTAACATGGTCACGAGTCTCATCGGTTACATTCGTGTGTATTCGATACATGCTAAGCTACATTATAGTGTAGCTATAAGTAAGTTAAGCAAGCTACTAGCTTACTATATTTGACCAATTCATACGTAATAAAGCAGGTCTTTCACAGCACAGCTTAGACCTCTCAGATCTTTGATGACTAGCAACAACACTACTCTACTGCAATGCTCTTCTAAGCTAAGCTACGCTAAGTATGTGTACAGTTCAATATGCAACACAACAGTGTGGGAAACCCTATCAGGGTCTGTTCTCACAAAATACACACAAGCGGCCACTACATTTTTATACTATCAAACAAATAGTCCAGTCAACAAAGTTCAATTTTAATACTTGGTTAATAATCATTTTGGAACTATGTTCCTTGTCGGACAAAATTCCAACGATCATAAATACTTTTAAGTTTTCAGAATACACCAAATTTTTTTTCTAAATTAATATTTAATACCTTAAAAAAATTACTTAGTGTAAGATACTCGTTTTTAAAGATATTACAACAATCTAAAAATGAAACAAAAAAACCTATTTTCAGTGTTAAATTAAAATTATAAAATAACGAAGATAGAATTCCGGGAGTAAGAGGTTTTTCATGGAAATTTCCTCCTCTTTAACGATCTTGTTAATCCTCCTCTTTAAGCAAATACCTTTATTTTTCATTTTAAATTATTTATAACTTTTGTAATTTTGTATGTGCTAAAAAAACACTTCTAGTACATATTTCAAGACATCATTCCGAATTGAACAAGCTTTTTGGATTTATTGACTGGACTAAAAACATATTCATACTTACATACTATAAAGGCATTTATTAAACAAAGAAAGACTATATTAAGGGTAATACTTTTTTATTTACCCGTCTCTGTTTTGCTTTTAAATTTAAAATTTAATTTAACTGGTTTTTACCTATTTTGTACTTATTTTTGTGTACATTTTTATAGGTTTTTTTTTGGTTTGTTTTGTAAAAAGGGCAGTGAGTGTCCAATAATTGCAAATTAATAGGCGTATAAAATTAAAAAGTCTCAAATTTCATGTAACAAGTTCTTATGCATTTTTTTTTTTCATTTTTTTGGTTTGAAGGACTCAAATAACCATTTCCTTTTGTATTATCTAATCTTGATAATCTTGTTTCAAAATATTTAATCACAATTAAATGACCTTTTCTCTATTCAACTTGAAAATCAAATGTTTTTTTACTAATTTTTTGGACATTTGATTAGCACCAAAAAATGCAAAAAATAAAACTGCACTTACACGGAATTCGAAATTTGAATTTGATATGAATCAATATTATTTAACGATAGATACAGAATGGACTAGGTGTGCCAGGGTTTATTCTACCAGAAATATTTTTTGCCAGGATTTTTTACTGGTGTAACAGATATTTTGGTTTAGTATATTTTGGTAAGATATTTACTGAAAATAGATGAAATTTGTAATAAAATGGTGTCTTACAAATTAATTTCCATGAAAATGAAAAATACTTGTAATTATTAGAAATATAAAAATATTTTTGTCAGAATAAACTCTGGCACAACTAGTACATATGGAAAATTTCGAAATCATTGTAAGTGGAGTTTTACTGTCACGCTTAAAATGTAAAACTTATGTAATTCAAACAGTTGTGATATTTTTACTTACAAATACCTGATACGGTATAAATAATATAAAAACCTTTTTTTTAGGTAAAAATTAAAATTTGGACGTAGAGTTTTTGGTCGTGTGACCAAAACTGGTGTAATACACGCTTCCAAACTGTAGCCAGTAAAATAGTGAATAGAATGAATAATAAAAAGGGAATATTTTTTCCCACAATCATAATAAATAAATACATATATATAGATTCTGATACATAGGTACATACAATATAGTTAGTTTTACAGGTGAGGTCTGCTATAGTTTTGTATGTCGTGACAATACTTTAGGCCCTATTCATATCAAATATATACATATTTATTTAAATATATACATATATGTATTCACTTTTATAGTTCTAGTATTTTGAATAAGAGGGTTAATTCCATCACTAAACTAAACTAAGGGTTGATGTTTAGTACTTGTATCATTTGGTTACTGTGAATCCAATCCAATATGATTGATATCCATGGGAATTATTCTATAAAGGTCATTTATTTTATGCTATAGAAATCATTTTAAAATTAACACAAATTTTTTTTTGTTACAAAAAAAAAAATTTATATATTAGCGAATTTCCGAAGGAAATGGAGTATATGGTACGCTCTCCAGCGATCGTAATTTAAGTCCGATTTGAATAAAATTTGGTGTCAAGAAAGGGTTTTAGTACGCAAAGAACAAAATTTATGTGAGGGAATTTGCTTAGCTAACGCAACTTCTGCGTTAAGAATTTTTTACATTTTATGATTTTTAGGAAGACAAAAATAATTTTTTTATCGATTTTTTCATCTAAAAACATGAAAGTTCTTATGGACTTTTCTTCTAATTTTTTAGATTAAAATTTCTAATCTTTCTGCCCAATATTGTTAGCGCTTTTGATGTTTACGAAGGTAAACACACTAATTTAGTTAGTTAGTTAAATACCTATAGTAGATTTAATATTGTGTGTGTAAGTTCTTTACAAAGAGTTCTTACTTTATTTAAGTTGTTTATTTACCAACTTATTATACACTAGGTGCTATGGGTGTTATCATTCTAATGTACATACAGAAATACATGAAATGATATTATTGGAACAAAGTTCTCTAACGGTGAGAAAACTTGTAGAAATCGTCACGAAACCGTGTGAGATATGCCTGTTTGTGTTTATACCATATACATGACAACCATTATATGTTCACCTACTTGACACTAATCAAATTTATTACTATTCTGTTGGCTGTTAAACGAACGAAGGTAATGTTTTTTTTTTTTTTGCATAAATAGAATCTGTGATAAATTTTACCACAAAAAAAATGAAAATTCAGCGTACTTGCTTAAACAGCCAAATCACTTTAAGAACTATAAAACCAAAAATAAATTAAAAAATTGAAATCAAGTTGAACAAGAATAGCACCTCACATGGACCTACACCACCTAGTCTATTATGGGTGACTGTGGGAACTTCAATAACTTGAATTCTATCAACGATCACATTATTATACATTATACATTATACATGTAGAGGTATATTAAGTTTAGTAGTATTTACTAAAAACTCAAATTTAATAATTTAATTCATATGAGTTTAAATTCATCAGATGAAAATAATCAATTTGAATTTGTAACATTTTAATTTTTTTGGAGATATCAAAAACAACCCATTTCAATTTTTACTTAAAAAGTAGGTATTCATCCAATCGTTAAATTTATCCTATTTTTGGAACTATGTTCCTTATCGCACGTTATAATTTGTTTGCTGGTTGGGAGGTAAATCAAAAAAATGTGTTACCAAGGAAACTTAAACTTTTTTAACCGATTCAGTTTGCCATGAATTTTGAGAATATTTTGAAAATAATTTACAATCTGTCAATTTATATTGTTTATCCAAAAACGAGGTATCAGTTATCAGAAGAAGTTAAAGATTATAGAGATAATTTAAAGTAAGAAAAAATAAATTTTATGTTATGACATAATAAAGATCTTGATTAAACCAAATGAATTTAATGTACGTACATATTGGGTTGACTACTAAATCAAAAGTATGTCTTTTTTAATAAACTAATATATTTATAATAGTTAATAAAGTATAGAGGTTAAAGTAGATCCAAATATAAGTTAGGTAACTTCAAACCTCAACTGTCATCAGCTTCTATAGATTTTGTAAATCTTAAGATTCAAAATCTATAGAATTATGTTTCCCATTTTAATTTTACCATAATATTAAATAAAGAGTAAAAAAAAAGAGTAAAGTAAATTAAATTTTAAAATAAATAACACAAAAATTGTAATTTTTGTACCCCCACCCCAACTAAATGTAACATCATATTATTACAAAGAACTTACTATTTTATAAAACATGTATAAGGGTAGTAGACCCATAAAAAAGATCCGTCATTCATATCAATGAAGGGTGGGAGATATTTTATTCACATGGAATGAAATATCGTATCGTATCGTATCGTATTGTAAATATCACATCCACATCCACATGTGTGATGTTATCTGGATACCTACCTGTGAGAACCAACCACATTAGATTCCCATGCTGCTATCAGATCAGACGGATCATTTACTGGGTCTGAGTCGGTCCTGATTGTGGACACATTATCTCAATCTGAATATTTATATATTTTATCAGTTTTATCCAAAACTTTGAACTCTACACATCAAATTATATTTGTGACAAGAATTAATTATACAGTGACGATTTAACATATCATGACGTGACCATTGTTGGTGTGTTTTTATTATTAAAATTATATTTTAATTGTTGAACAGTGTTACATTGTTGGCGAAGTGTGTTTTTGTTTTATTGTTAATAATTTTGAACGGAAATTTAAAAAAAAAATGCCTATCAGTGAGGATGAATACGATCATCAAACACGTCATCATCAAACTAATCCACAAAATCCATCGGGAATGTCTAAAGCTGAATTACGACGTGTGAGTACCCGGTAGGAACTATGTTCCTATCGTATATTCGTATATAATAAATGTAGCGCTTAAGTTTTTTATTCTTTTGCTTTGATTTTTTAATATAGTTCCAAAAATAGTTTTGCATTGTTGCACAAGTTTTAGTGCAACAATCAATATTGTTGGTAGTTTAATGGATTATATGTTACGAAAATTTATTTCTTGAATATTTTCATGTGACACTTCTTGGACAGTCTAAAATGATGTTTTAGTAAAGTTAAAAATCGATAAGTTAATTTACTAAGCGATCTTCAGATATGATATCTTAATGACTAAATGCCCTTGATAAATGACTTATTTCCAAGTCTTATTTCTAAACGGTGCGGATAAGAAATTAAATTAGACCCGCTGCTACTTTTAAATTAGACCATGCTTGTTTACAAAGCGCCTGTCATGAGAATAAGACATAAGACATACGAAACGAAACGAAAACTATAATTCAAGATTGTGGACTGTTAAAAAGCTATCTTTAAACTGCCAACAATCGTATGACTTTTAAAGTATCTTGGGAACAAACCATAAGCGTTCCAAAAACCATAACTCATAATTTGTGGACCGTCAAAAATCTTACATTTTTGGTATAACTGTTTGGCAAGATATTTTAAAAGTTATTTGTAAATAGAAATAGATATTGCGATTTGTTAAATAATCGTAATAAAATGGATGATTTTTATTATTTTGCAGAGTAATAAACCAATTATGGAAAAACGTAGGCGTGCCCGAATCAATCATTGTTTGAACGAATTAAAAACATTAATATTGGATGCAATGAAAAAAGACGTAAGTATCTAAACGATTAAATTATAAATTGATCTATAATATTTTATACATAAAAAATAAAATTAAATATCTTTTATAATTTACCGATTCTTTTATGCTCTTTTAATATTTTTTTGCGGTTTTCAAAAGATTTTGTTTTGTTGTAAATCTTTTTAAATACCTTCAACAAGTACCACAATGGTATATACAGTGTGTCCACGAATAGAGGTTGATTCCGAAACCAACGAGCTATTATTCGCATATATTTTTAAAAGCATTATCTCGTATTTTTCACCACTTTCAACTTTTCGGCTAGAGTGAAACTAACATAAACCATATTGAAATCTTGCGTATTTGTTTTCCGTTTTATCGCTAGTTAATTATTTACTTGATGTTATTGGTACAACCATTCGATTGACATACTGTAAAAATTAATATATTTTTTATATTATGATAAAATTAAACATAAACAGGGAGCCTGTGACAGTAAAACTGCATTTACACGGACTTCGTAATTTCGATTATGAATCAATTTTATTTAACGACAGATACAATATGTAATAGATGTGCCAATGTTTATCCTGGCAGAAAACCTCGACAAACCTAGTTCATATTGTACGTATCATTGACTCATAAGCCAAATTTCTAAATCCATGTAAGTGCAGTTTTACTGTGACAGGCTCCAAGACTAACATATAAATATGTTGTTTGTAAAAATAAAAAAATAAAAAACAATCTGATTACTTGTTTCGGCCACAGTCACCTCTTGAACGATATTCCCACGGTTTGTTCGTCCTCCTCCAACTCTTAAGTACTATTTCATCCATCATGATGCAACAAGGTCATCTCAATTCATCTCACTTGTATATATAAATCTATCTTTATTCTCTCATTTCTTAATTCAATTAATTTATTAATAAAACATTAAAATTCATTTAATTACAAAATGTGATTTTAATTTAGGAAAGAAAAACCACTTCTTGTTTTTAATTAAGGATGTGCGAATGCCAAGCCAATTTTGGATAAAAGGCATGATTGTTTTTTATATACAGTTGGACTAAGTCTAAATCAATTCTTAAAATTTTAGGTAGGGTTGCCTGATTAGTTAATTAAATAAATTTTCTTCATGATGAAAAACTTTGAACTATTATTTACCGCAAAAAAAATGAACTTTCACCGTAATTGCTCAAACAGCCGAACCACTTTAAAATGTTATTTTTATTTTTAGCAACTTTTTTTTTTCTTAAAAAATCGTAAAAAACACTTGATACAATTTTTTTTACCAAAATATTTATGTTCAGAAATAGAATAACATATGTAACCATAAAGCCATAATATTTATTAAATCTGACCCTAAATTCACTAGTCTGTTAAATTCCCATTAAATTTGACAAAGGTTCAATTTGATGATGCGTTTAGCAGGTTCAAATTGTTGAAATACATTCTCTATTATTTATTATTTATTATTGCCAATTTTAAAATCTTTTTTTATGTTTATAAAGAAAAAATAGATTGTTATGTCTTCACAAAAAAAAAAAAAAAAAAAAAAAACTGTGGCCTACAAACTTAATAAACTTGTGCAGAAAAAAATCATGTGACCTAAATCCTTTCAAAAAAAAATTATTGACATCCTTTTTTTTTATTAAAAAATAACCGTGAGAAAGGATTAACAGTATGAAATCCTTTGTTAAATACATGCCTTTATTCAAACTAGGTAAGTGGGTCGTCACACCCACGCACAATGTATGAAATCCAAATTTTGGCAAACAAAGACCTTACAGAAAAAGTAAATTCACATAATAGAGAAGTTATTAATTTTTTTATCACAAATTCATATATAAATGAAAGAATAATTCATCTAAAGTAAACTTAAATAATTTTTTTTTAAATTAATAATTCCATTTTTTTTATTAATTATTAATTTAAAATACTTATATTTTAACAGTAGTGACGTATTTACAACCGTTAAGGCTGTGAGTAAATCGGTTTCTATGAAAATTTACGTTGTAATATAGTGAAAACCAGTTGAGAAACAAACCTATTATCATTATTCATGTTATTTTATCATTTCTCTATGCAGTGGCGTTACAAAAATTAGATGTTGGCGTCACTGCCGTTTGAATTTGTAGTATTCATTCTAAATAAATTTATTTTTACAACTGTTTTCTAAAAAATGGTTTCTTTTGTTACAGCCAGCCCGTCATTCGAAACTCGAGAAAGCTGATATTTTAGAAATGACCGTCAAACATTTACAATCAATTCAACGACAACAAATGGCTGCATCCGTTGCTACCGATCCAACGGTTGTTCATAAATTTAAATCTGGATTTCATGAATGCGCTGGTGAAGTGACACGATTCATCGGAACCATGGATGGAATTGAAAATGGCGTTAAACAACGTTTAGTTGCGCATTTATCAAATTGCGTGAATGGATTATCACAGATATCGTCACCATTTGGACAATTCTCAGCATCGAATAACAGTGGTCTTGGAACATTTCATTCCACCAACAATTCAATACCTCAAGTTTCAGTTCTACCTCAAGTCTCATTCTCATCCGCAGGAGATGTGAATAACAATAGTGGTGAAAATGCGGCTAGAATTCAAATGCCAGGTGGAATACAATTGATTCCGAGTCGATTACCTACTGGAGAATTGGCTTTATTGGTCCCTAACAGCAGTAATATGCCGTTTTTCCCAACCCAATCAAGTTTTGTTACACAATCCAAACCAATTGTTGATTCTTCAACTCAATACGAGCAACACATTACCAAAAATCATGTTAGCGCTTTTACAACAGTTACAAGAACAAAAAGTCCTCAGCACACGTTACATCGAAGTCCAATTCCAAGTCCTGCATCGACCACGCATAGCGAAGATGTGAGTGAAACGTACAAACATGACACACCCTCACCTCCAATTCAAGGCGGAGCAACCTCTACTCCTTTTACTCACATCACATTTAAAAGGACTGAGGATTACGGTCAAGTAACTTCATCAACTTCGGTTTCGCCAGAGTTGAGAAACGATGAAATGAAAATTTCTTACCATCCAATACCAATTTACCAGCATGCAGAAAAAGTTCCACGATCGTATGCTTCTGGAAGTGGTCCATGGAGTTTGGAGTCATCCAGGAAACGTACTTTTAATGAAACTGAAAGTGACGGACTGTTAACAATTGCCAATGAACCGTTAACTAAATTGAAAAAATCCTCTTCATCTGAAATTGTTTCTAGTAGCCAATCGTATTCTAGTTCTGTAAATCGATCCACAACTGATTCGGAAAATTCATCGTTTGAAACGAGCACATCAGCGAACACGTCTGGCAACTCTGGTAGCACCAGTGGGAGTAACGACTCTATGTGGCGTCCTTGGTGACGTTTTGTGATTGTTTAGTATATTTGGATAGTAGGAGAACTGTTCGTAGTAAAATGGGCCCCAAGTCCACTTCTCTTGGGATGTTTTTGCTTAGGACAGTTCTTGGACCACAAGATCTCTGTTAATTGTTAGTAATATATTATTATAATTTTTTTTTTATAAAAATTTTAAAAATTAAGTGCACTTAAAACACATTTTTTTATGAATAAATTTTTGACGACCATTCTTCGACCACGATCAGTATTAATACTATTTTATGTTCAGATTTATTCGGATCAAAAATGGCGACAAATAGCTTTAATTATTTTTTAAAAAACTTTTTTACTTTTTTATATTTTGTTACATTAAAAAAATAACTGTGATCAATGAAATTGTAAGTTTTATTTGGTACACAAACCTATTTTTTTGAAATCCTCTTTTTAGGTTTTAGCCAATTATTCGAAGTGAACTTATGCAAAAAGGTATGTATGTCTCAGCAATAAAGGTGTATTTTCATGATGATGCTTGACGCTGAGTTTCAGCGTCAAGTTACATCACGTGATCAATTTAATTCAGAAGCGTCAAATCGTTAAAAGCTAAACGATCTCTAGTTTAAATTTAAAAGATGTAACTTCATGAGGACGCTTGACGCTGCATTTTGAGCGTCAAATTAGGAAACCACCTAGCTGGAAAAACAAGAACTATGTCCAGCGTCAATTTGTAAAAAGGAGCGATTTTTATTTTAAATTTATTTATCTCATTACTCTCAAAATTAATCCTGATAATAAAAATAGGATATATTTTTCTATGATAAAGTCATTTTAGGCTGCCATCTAGATGAAAAAAATGAAATCTTCGGCAGCGACAAATCGTAAAATGCTAAACATTGCTTAGCTTTGACGCTGCTAAGGTTTTTTTTCTCATCCAGATGGCAGCTATGACATTTTACTACACCACCATCTGTGGACATCATATTGAATCATAAATTTAAGATTTCTGTAAAAATAGTGAACGAGTAACAATTCATGGCCACCTGTTCTGATACACTCAATGAATCGAGACGATACAACATAAAAAAAATTGAAATCTGTACATATATTTTGGCTGTGTAAAACAATCCATATCCTTATTTCGGGTGTTTTGGAAGAGGGATAAACGAGAGCAAGAGAATAGAGGCTGGGGAAGTGTGCGGGTATCCAAATAGTTAGAAATAAAAATGTATTAAATTACTTTTAAATTATTTATTTTAATAAAATTATTATTAAACTATACTTAAATAAAAATTTAATTATTTTTTGTTAAATTAAAACTTTACAAACAAAACACTATCTACATAGCATCAAAATGAAATCTATGTGATTCCTGTAATCGTTCCTTTCTATCTTCTTGCCGTTCCTTCCAATACAAGCCCAATATAATTAAGGTAATAATTCCACACAAGCCGGTGAGTCCTGCTACACTCATTAAAATTAATTTACTTGGCGTTACAAATAATTGTGCTTTCCATTTCGATGGTTCATCCGTGGGCCACGGGATCACAACCATTTGTGAGTTGGGTATAATTTGAGTCCAGTCACGTGATCGATTCGATAGACCCACTGTTAAGGTATCAACAAAATTTGGTGTTCGACCCAAGCCAAATATTGTGAATGGTAGATTTAATGAAAAGTGAGCGGATTGTGGCAATTGAGCTGAAACGGCCCGACGTAATTTCGCTTCTTGTCGAAATTTTATTGAAATACGTGGACCGGGTAAATTTGTTCCTGAAAAATTGGGAAATTTTTTATAGTTTTTTAAATTTTAATGCAAGGTTTACGAAATTCTGCAGGTGATTAGATTTAGTATGTTCGAAACGAGACTAGACTGCTAGGACAATGACGAATCTGATAATAAATATTTTGGACTTACCATAAGTTCGTTTCTTTTTACCCAAATTTCCCACAATCATATGATTATTGCTGTTGGTGAGGCCAGTCAGGACCATAACTTTAATAAATGTGGCATCATAATCCAAATTATTACGGAATGCACTAATTTTGTAGGGTGACGTTGGTGATGTCATACTTTTTTGGACAAAAATCAAATCCAAAATACCATCTTGATAAAAATCATAGAAGACAGCCATCACCGTGTTGTTATTGAACGGGCGTAATGCTTTCCAACGAATCACATACGTACGATTCAAACTTCCACAACCGGTTTCACAGTGGACATTCTCCAGGAAAAAACTTTGCGGTGCTCCATTTGGATTGGGTTTCAAAGTGGCTAAAAAATATGGTAAGAATTCAGTTTAATCACTTTTCTTTAAAAAGAGCACCTCAAAATCTATAAAATCACTCATTTTCAAAACTCCCGGAAAACTTTCCAGGTAACCTCTTTTTTTTTGAACCAAATGAGTCTTTTTTAAGAAAAATCGAATAGTTTTACCTAAAATATCGGGATAACCATCCATATTAAAATCGCCACTACGTAACGTAATCACATTCGTATATAATTGGCCATCTTTTCCATTCGGATCAACAAATCCCCAAACACGATTATCCGTATCCTTAAAATCAATATTCAAATCTTGCCACGTATCCTTCTTGTACACTAAAATCGTTGAATTCTCACAACCTTTATCGTAACAAACGGGCGTTATTAAATCCATTTGTCCGATTAACTCCACATCGATAAAAATCGATTGTCCAATATGATAACCAGGCGGTTTTGGTATAATCGTATTATTAAATATAAATTCACGATCAATTTCACTCCCGTACCAAATTTCAAAATGATCTTTTGTTGTTAAAAATAAATCCGCTGTGTAATCCGCGTTCACATCCAGAAATGCATTCGAATGTGGATAACGTATTGCGGGCGCATCACTACTAACATTCATTAACAGTTCTCGTGGTGCGGTTCGATTCGTTCCAAATATCCAGAAAGCACGTTTTTTATCTTTATTCACACCAAATAAATCGATGATCATGTCTTGATTGTAATCGATCGCTAACGGTTGTCCAATCATTTCGATTAGTGGTGTTTCGGTTGTACAACTTAAATTATTTAAAGCACCCCACAACACGTACGCAAATGTTTTACGATTCTTTGTATCGAATGTTGTCACTAGAACGTCCATAAACGCATCACCATCAAAATCACCTGGTACTACACTTGTCACATTGTTCGCGAATGTACATTGCATGTTGATTCCAGGTCGTAGCAGTGGTTCTTCTTCCGCTGCAAGTAAGATTTGAACGGTTCGTGTACCATCTCGTAGAACAAACACATCCGTTAATTCGTCCGAATTAAAATCACCAAATGCTGCTGGTAAACCATCCGTTATTGAACCAAATACTAAATTTGTTATATCATTTGCCAAACATTTCGTAATAATTATGGATAATATTAAAAATTTTTGTAACATTTTTGGGACTGTTTTGCTCTAAAAACCAAAGAATAAGAATTTTATTTAGCGAAGTTTTTATTAAGAACTTACCCACTAACTTTTACATGCTATAAGTTCCAAAAGTATACTTGTTCTTTTATCTAATATTTAATATTTAATAATTTAGTTTTGATAAGGTTAAATATTAGTCATACCAAAATTCTTTGTATTTTTTTGACATTTGTATTTGTCAATAATATTTACTTCGATTCCTTTCCTACATTTGTAGTTTGATATGCTTTTACTAGATGTCAGTCTAACCTTGGTTTGTGTCTTAGAAGTCTTTAAGCAAAATATTTTTAAATGCAAACATTTAATTAAATAATAATTTAATAATTGGATCAATTGTGGAATCTGAAGGAGAATTTTATTAATATTCCACGCTAACTTAAGTAAAGAATACAGATACATACTAAAAAGCCTACTCCAGAGGATTATGCATTGATTTGTTACATTCACTGATAGATGACTCTACTAAGCTCTATTTTTTATTAATAAACTAAGCTCTGTTTTTCTATTTATTGTTCCAGCATAGACGTGTTTTTTAATTATTTATTTACCACAATATAGTTAGCGTGGAATATTAACAAAATTTATTAAATCATATATCAAAAAATTGCTCTCTAAATGCTCCATCAGATTCCAAAATTGCTCCAGTTATTAAATTATCAATTAATTAAATATTTGCAATTAAAAATACAAAATTTTATTTTCCAATATCTCAGTAAATTGATAGTTTTTCCTAACGTTTTTGCTATCAATAAATTGCTCCCGTTTATTTCTTTCGGGATATAACAATAACGATCTATAAATATCAATTATTTTTGCATAATTAATTAAAATTAATAATTGCAATTCAAACAGGTATGTGATGACGTCATTCACAAGGGGAATGTCATAAACTAAGGGGAGCGGGAAGAGAAAGAAAAACAAAAAAGAAATAATAATAGAAAGTAAATAATTAGATGTATCAGTGAAAAATATCAAAAAATTGCTCCGTAAATACTCTTTCAGATTCCAAAGTTGCTCCAGTTATATAATTAATATGTAATTAAATATTTTCAATTAAAAATACAAAATTTTATATACACAAAGGGGTTGGGGGGGAAGCATGAACATATATAACAATAGATTGTAGTTATTATCTATGGTTATGATATTTGTTTTATTTAATTAAATATTAAAAGAAAATAAACAATCATATGTATCAGCGGAAAGTATCAAAAAATTGCTCCGTAAATACTCTTTCAGATTCCAAAGTTGCTCCAGTTATATAATTAATATGTAATTAAATATTTTCAATTAAAAATACAAAAATTTACATACACAAAGAGGTTGGGGGGGAAACATGAAAATATATAACAATAGATTGTAGTTATTATCTATGGTTATGATATTTGTTTTATTTAATTAAATATTAAAAGAAAATAAACAATCATATGTATCAGCGGAAAGTATCAAAAAATTGCTCCGTAAATACTCTTTCAGATTCCAAAGTTGCTCCAGTTATATGATTAATATGTAATTAAATATTTTACATTAAAAATACAAAATTTAACATACACAAGGGGAATGGGGGGAAACATGAAAATATATTACGATAGATTGTAGTTATTATCTATGGTTATGGTATTTGTTTTATTTAATTAAATATTAAAAGAAAATAAACAATCATATGTATCAGCGGAAAGTATCAAAAAATTGCTCCGTAAATACTCTTTCAGATTCCAAAGTTGCTCCAGTTATATGATTAATATGTAATTAAATATTTTACATTAAAAATACAAAATTTTACACACACAAGGGGAATGGGGGGAAACATGAAAATATATTACGATAGATTGTAGTTATTATCTATGGTTATGATATTTGTTTTATTTAATTAAATATTAAAAGAAAATAAACAATCATATGTATCAGCGGAAAGTATCAAAAAATTGCTCCGTAAATACTCTTTCAGATTCCAAAGTTGCTCCAGTTATATGATTAATATGTAATTAAATATTTTACATTAAAAATACAAAATTTTACATACACAAGGGGAATGGGGGGAAACATGAAAATATATTACGATAGATTGTAGTTATTATCTATGGTTATGGTATTTGTTTTATTTAATTAAATATTAAAAGAAAATAAACAATCATATGTATCAGCTGAAAGTATCAAAAAATTGCTCCGTAAATACTCTTTCAGATTCCAAAGTTGCTCCAGTTATATAATTAATATGCAATTAAATATTTTCAATTAAAAATACAAAATTTTACATAAACAAGGGGAATGGAGGGAAGCATGAAAATATATAACGATGGATTGTAGTTATTATCTATGGCTGTGATATTTGTTTATTTAATTCTTTTTGAGGTTAATTATATCATTTTTATTCGCCGTTGTATTTTCATTAAAACATTTTTAATTTAAATAATGTTTCAATAAGTTACTTGAAGAATAATTATTTATTGTTATTATATTTTTATGGTTGTAAAAGGTGAGTCGACAAACCTTTATTTGTTTACATAAATTATCGATGTCTTAGGTTATTTGTTTATAAACTTTTATTTTGTTTATATATAATAATATTGTTGAATTTTCAGTTTTCAGATAAAAATATTGGCAAGCAGTTGGACTAAAATTATATTTCTAAAAAGAGATCAATCATCGAGATGATATTGAATCCGGACAATTCCCATAACTCGCCGATGTACCTATTAACCCGAATGTTGAATGGAAACCTATGAAAATATCTGACCAAGGCATTGTAATTACTAATTTCTCATGTTTTCTATCATTAGTATGTTTTATTGCGTTGAATTAGTTTTAATTTTTATTATTATTACTTTTTTCAGTTATGAAAATACTGATTCGTCAAAACACTTACGGAATAGCTGACCGAGCACGCGATACTAAAATCGACAAAGTTGTTGCCTTGAAAAAGTAAAAATGGAACATAATAAAAATTATAACCGATGAGCAAAGAAATTCCAGTCGTTCTACTTCATAAAGACAAAATTGATAATATATAATTTTAATTGTACACATACGTATTTTTATGGATTTTCAATGTTTTATTAAATAAATTAAAGGTGGAAATGATATTATATAAATCTATTGAAAATAAATTATTTTTATTTTAGTAAATTATTTATATACATATTAAGTGCAAACAAATAAACATATTATTAATAAACAAACATATTGCACATATTATTTACATTTTACATTACACTTTACATTAAATTTTACATTTTGGTCCGCTCAAAATAATAATAATGCTTTTGCGTGAACTTATTCAAAGTCTCGGAAGTGCCAGGCTTGAGATAATTAACGCAATATATACATAAAAAACGATTTTTGGCCAATATTTCAATAACCAACTGGATGAAAAAAAGGTTCAAACAAATATTGTCGAAAAGTTTTTTTCCTAAGAAAAATGTAGAATAAAAAATTGTGATATCTCAAGTCATTTTCCCGAAAATAGAGAAAAACGGCCAAATATATATATATTTATATGCTACTTAACAATATCTTGAAACTGATTGATTTTATAACAAATAAAAATGTTGAGTGAACATTTTTGATATCTTTAACCGTTTTCAAAACGATCAATTATACAGTGTGATCAAATTGGAGGTATTTTTTCCAGTAGAGTGATATTGACATGTTACGCGTGACTAATGTCAAACTAAATACTTACTATTAACTATTATATATAAATACTAACTAAATAACTATTATTCAGTTTTCATTGACATTTCATCATGGAAAGACTTACGCCTCAACAACGTTTACAAATCGTGCAATTATATTGAAAAGTGTTTATCGAGCGTTCAGGCCAATTTATGGTGTACATTATCGTCCTACCGAACTATAGAGAATATTGCTGCTGTAAATGAGAGTTTTGCCTTAGACCCAGAAGAATCGATTCGGCGACGATCTCAACAACTTGGCCTATCTTATGGCACTACTAGGGCGATTTTACGCAAAGATCTGTGTTTGAAAGTGTTAAAATACAGCTAGTTCAAGAATTGAAGCCGGCCGATCTTTCAAAGCGTCATAATTTCAGTCGTTGGGCTCTTAAAAACTCGCAAAAATTTATCTAAATCATACTTTTTAACTTTTATTTGTGGGGTATGTAAAGTCTAAAAATGTGAATCTAAAATTAAATAATAATAATAAAATTAAATGTTTTGAAAGTATCTAAAAATTTTTTTAAGGAATTCTATTTAAACTAAAACATATAAGAGAGTAGCTATTCTTACACTGGGTAATTGAGTTCGTAAAATCCTTGGCGATGGTTCCAAATCATTGATTTGTACCCATCTATCATTTATGGTATGGGTGTATGCAATATAATGCCCCAAACCGTTAGGTACTATGGACGGACTGAACTCAATTACGCCAGATAAAATATATGTTTTATTCCCTAAACTTAATTTTTTAGGGATTTCGTTTAAATTGCTTTTCAATAACGGCTCTTTGTTATTTAGAGAAAAAAAAATCGATTTTTCGTAAAAATGATTTACGTCCAAACATAAGTAAGAGGAAAGCGTTACTGTTCGTCCCACCATTTGTCGTACTTGACAGTTTTTACAATAAAAACTTGTTTTTTCGATCTCATTTAGGATACTTCTTTCTAAAGTATCGAAGCCATAATTCCAAATTAATGTGGCATTCACATTTAAAATAGACAGTCTCCTTTGTTCAAATAATCCGCAATCTGAGCAATGGCTTTCTTCGTTTATTGACTCATGGCCAAGCATAAGCCCCTCAAACAGCCTTGAAATATCTTCTCGGCAGTCAATGCGATTATTTACTTCCGGGTACATAGTGCGTAAAATTTTGAGTCTTTTTTCGTAAAACTTAAAATTCGCGCCATTTTCTGCATACAAACATACTGTTGAAAAATATTCTGATTCGCTAATTTTAAGTTTTACGAAATCTCTAAAGTTTTTAAAATTTAGATATGTGAATGCCATGACTTCTGTCAAGCTGTCAAATGGACACGTGTTTATAAGAAATAGTTTAAGTTTATTTATTTTGCACGGAGGAAAAGTGCTGCCGTTTTTTATTATGTTGTGCTGTTTCTTCTTTTTTTTGTAAACTTGTGAATTTTGATTATCAGCGTTTCCATGTAAAATCTGCACATCTGGACATGCAGTAACATACTTTCCTCTTTTTATTGGCGGACCCATAGTTGGCGATGAAGAATTATTTACATTTTTTTTATTACATGAGAGGGGTATCGCTAATAGGTCCGTAGAACCTAGACCAAGGTCTTCTTTGTGCCCAGGTTTTTTATTTAATATTATTGAAAAATTATTTTCAGAGTTTTTATGTAGGGAAATTTCTCTAAAATCATATTCTTTTGAATCTTGAATTAAATTAAGATTTGTGGTAGTTTGTTTTTTGCCTGGGTCTTGATTGGGCTTATTGCCAGCATGGGTATCTTTTGGCGTGGAAAAGAATTTAGGTCTTTCAAAACAATTCTTACTTACATCTATAGAATCTTCTTCGGCAGTAAAATTCATTTTAACAGATTCGTCAGCAATTACCTTATTCTTCCAATTTTCAATATAATTAAGCACACTCTGGTCTTTATTCTTATCAATGATAGAATTTTTTATAATTATTTTTGTATTGTTATAAGCACTTCTGGCTTCTATCATTCTCGATTTTAGAGTTTTAGTGTGCTCAACTATAAATGAATCAGCTCGTAATGGTTGACGATCTGTTAAAACAATATCTTTAATATATTTAAAATAATTTTCTGACCGTGAAGAAGTTGCTACCAGATGTTCGGAGTTATAATTCCTCCTCATTACATTTGTCCATGCCGGAAATTTTTTAAATAACAATTCCAGATTTTTTTTAATCTCAGGCAAATAGTAAGGATTTGTATCGTTAAAATTAATGGAAACATTTGAGTTTTCACTTCGCGCTTGATGGAAAAGATCTTCTATATACCTAGATAAATCTTCATTATTTAGCTCATCAACATTTATCATGTCATGGCAACGAGATAAATGTTTTTCATCAGATACATCAACATTTATCTCGTTGTCATGACATGATAAATGTTTTTCACAATTATTGTTATGATTGCATGTATTCATAATTTTCACTTCATTATAATTTATTGTAGTATCGTCAAATTCAAATGTTTCTATTTTTTTTAACATCCACTTGATGTCATCCTTACAACCTATTTCATTTTGACTAATATTTATTAGAGCTTTCATTGTTTTTTCGACATCTTTTAAAGCTTCTAAATTGCTCATAAAACCAATGGCTCTAAGATAAAAATCTTTTATGGGGAAATTTTTATTGATAAAGCATTTGAGCCTGGATACCCAATGAATAAGATGGGCAATGTCGATACGTAAATATGGTGGATTTAAATTTACGGATTTACCGCTTAAAGCCTGGTAACATCGCGATAAATATTCTTTGTAACTGATATGATTAGTAGCCAAACAAATAGCATTTTGTAAGGCTTTTGACATATCAGTTACAACTTCTAAAGGTATCTTCGCCTTAGAAGAAAGCCATTCGGTTAACCAAAACTCAATTATTTTTGTATCGTGTCGTTCGGACAACATTTGGCAAACCGGGACTATTAGAGAGCCAATATATGTTACGATCTGATACAAAAATATTGGGCCACAATAATAATTTCCCTCAGACGTAATCTTTCGAACGATGCTCCCTGTTGCATCTATTGATACAATAGGATTTAAATTTAAAATATCATTATATACATCCGTTTGTTCAGGTGTCCAATACATAACAAAAAATTTGTCAAAACCAATTTGTTTAATCACTGGACTGAGCTCAACATTATTTCTTTTTAAATTTCTAAGGGAATACCATAAGTCTCCCTCTATACCAAGTCGTTTTTTTTTCCCTTCATGGCGGATTTGGTTTAGAGTACTTACCGATGGAATAATAGGAGCTATTTGTTGACCGTATTCATTAAATTTTTCTATCAGCTTCCTATTGAAAACTTCACTTTTCATGAACTCCATAGCCTTCCCATATTGATCTCTCAGCTCACCAGACACATGCCTTTTCTTTGTATGGTAAACTTGTTTAGTATCTAATGTGTATATTTTCATTGATACATTGCTATCAGCAAAAGAAAATGTACACTCGCCATAAATAGCGGCTTTACATAATTTGTCAGCACAAGCACCATTAATTTTAATAATAAAAATATCTTTATCAGCACTGTCTAATTTATAAATATTGCGATTTTTAAAGTTAAACGCACATGGTAACTTCTGCTGCACATAAATTAATTCGGAGAGAATGTGTGTCCACCCTTTACGCAGAGCATAATATTGTTTCTGTTGTTTCTTATCATATTTCAATATTGGTTTTATTTTTAACCACTGTTCATCGTTAAATAACACATTAAAATTAATTAGTTTTTTTTTATCAAATTTAGGATTATTTTGCGGATGAATCGTAAAATCACAATCGTTGATGTCACTATTTTCCATAAATTCATCCATCACTAACAGATCTTCATTTTCAGATGAATTAGTATCATTTTTTTCAATTTTATCTGAAAAATGTAGATTCCGTGCTTCAAGGTAAGATGTTTTGATGCTATGTCTATTTTGAAAAATATCAAAATACAAAGCAACAGGTGTCTTAAGATATTCCCCAGATTTCTGTTTCCAAATTTGACAAATTTCCTTCCAAATAGGATTTGATTTTGGTTTTAATTTTCCTTTTTCAAGAAAAATATCGAATTGAACAATTCGATTTAAAACTTCAGTTATGGAAACAGCGGCCCAATTCGTCATTTTTGCTATAATCAATTAAGTTTATTGAATTCATGAATTAGAAAATAATAACATATTTAATTCCATACTTACATTATAATTATATAGATAATAATTAAAACAAAAGTTTCACTAATTATATCGCACCTCGATTGGAGTCAAAAGCGTAAATAAAACAAATAATTAACTTCTTTAAGAAATTTATTTATCCAAATTAAATAAGAATCAGATTGCAAACATACATCAATCAATAAATAATTGTTAACTTTTCCAAGAATTTTAAAATGCCGATCACAAAAATTTACACTTTTAGACTAAAGTGTAAGCCGCTATTTTAGTGACCGTTTGATTTTGAAATTCTTGGAAAAAGTTAACAATTAAATGATGACAATTAATCAATAGGGCAAGATAATTTTTATGAAAAATTATGAAGGATAATTTTTTATGAAAAAAAAAAAAACAATTTTAGAATTTTTCGCATAAAATATTTATTTATAACATTTGTTTCGAGATCACATTCTCTTCTTCATTACAATATTACCCAATCAATACAAAAGTTATAATTTATTAGTGAAGATTTTTTAAAACTGAGAAATATACAAATATCACATATTTATTTTATCGTTGATGAAAATTAAGTAGTCTTTTGCTGCGTATAGGATAGTAAGTAAAGGATATGCTGACTTTACCATACACGCGCGCTTAACCCTAGAAGTTGCGCCAATCTAATTTTGCTGAAAAATCATTCAATTTGAGAAAAAGCCATTGGATCTTATATTTTGGACTATTATAAGGATCTAATCTATTTTTTTTTCTCAAAATAACAATCAGCCGTTACTGAAAAGTAATTTGAGTGATATCCCTGAAAAATTAAATTTAGTGAATATCAATCAGTTTCAAGATATTGTTAAGTAGCATATAAATATATATATATTTGGCCGTTTTTCTCTATTTTCGGGAAAATGACTTGAGATATCACAATTTTTTATTCTACATTTTTCTTAGGAAAAAAACTTTTCGACAATATTTGTTTGAACCTTTTTTTCATCCAGTTGGTTATTGAAATATTGGCCAAAAATCGTTTTTTATGTATATATTGCGTTAATTATCTCAAGCCTGGCACTTCCGAGACTTTGAATAAGTTCACGCAAAAGCATTATTATTATTTTGAGCGGACCAAAATGTAAAATTTAATGTAAAGTGTAATGTAAAATGTAAATAATATGTGCAATATGTTTGTTTATTAATAATATGTTTATTTGTTTGCACTTAATATGTATATAAATAATTTACTAAAATAAAAATAATTTATTTTCAATAGATTTATATAATATCATTTCCACCTTTAATTTATTTAATAAAACATTGAAAATCCATAAAAATACGTATGTGTACAATTAAAATTATATATTATCAATTTTGTCTTTATGAAGTAGAACGACTGGAATTTCTTTGCTCATCGGTTATAATTTTTATTATGTTCCATTTTTACTTTTTCAAGGCAACAACTTTGTCGATTTTAGTATCGCGTGCTCGGTCAGCTATTCCGTAAGTGTTTTGACGAATCAGTATTTTCATAACTGAAAAAAGTAATAATAATAAAAATTAAAACTAATTCAACGCAATAAAACATACTAATGATAGAAAACATGAGAAATTAGTAATTACAATGCCTTGGTCAGATATTTTCATAGGTTTCCATTCAACATTCGGGTTAATAGGTACATCGGCGAGTTATGGGAATTGTCCGGATTCAATATCATCTCGATGATTGATCTCTTTTTAGAAATATAATTTTAGTCCAACTGCTTGCCAATATTTTTATCTGAAAACTGAAAATTCAACAATATTATTATATATAAACAAAATAAAAGTTTATAAACAAATAACCTAAGACATCGATAATTTATGTAAACAAATAAAGGTTTGTCGACTCACCTTTTACAACCATAAAAATATAATAACAATAAATAATTATTCTTCAAGTAACTTATTGAAACATTATTTAAATTAAAAATGTTTTAATGAAAATACAACGGCGAATAAAAATGATATAATTAACCTCAAAAAGAATTAAATAAACAAATATCACAGCCATAGATAATAACTACAATCCATCGTTATATATTTTCATGCTTCCCTCCATTCCCCTTGTTTATGTAAAATTTTGTATTTTTAATTGAAAATATTTAATTGCATATTAATTATATAACTGGAGCAACTTTGGAATCTGAAAGAGTATTTACGGAGCAATTTTTTGATACTTTCAGCTGATACATATGATTGTTTATTTTCTTTTAATATTTAATTAAATAAAACAAATACCATAACCATAGATAATAACTACAATCTATCGTAATATATTTTCATGTTTCCCCCCATTCCCCTTGTGTATGTAAAATTTTGTATTTTTAATGTAAAATATTTAATTACATATTAATCATATAACTGGAGCAACTTTGGAATCTGAAAGAGTATTTACGGAGCAATTTTTTGATACTTTCCGCTGATACATATGATTGTTTATTTTCTTTTAATATTTAATTAAATAAAACAAATATCATAACCATAGATAATAACTACAATCTATCGTAATATATTTTCATGTTTCCCCCCATTCCCCTTGTGTGTGTAAAATTTTGTATTTTTAATGTAAAATATTTAATTACATATTAATCATATAACTGGAGCAACTTTGGAATCTGAAAGAGTATTTACGGAGCAATTTTTTGATACTTTCCGCTGATACATATGATTGTTTATTTTCTTTTAATATTTAATTAAATAAAACAAATACCATAACCATAGATAATAACTACAATCTATCGTAATATATTTTCATGTTTCCCCCCATTCCCCTTGTGTATGTTAAATTTTGTATTTTTAATGTAAAATATTTAATTACATATTAATCATATAACTGGAGCAACTTTGGAATCTGAAAGAGTATTTACGGAGCAATTTTTTGATACTTTCCGCTGATACATATGATTGTTTATTTTCTTTTAATATTTAATTAAATAAAACAAATATCATAACCATAGATAATAACTACAATCTATTGTTATATATTTTCATGTTTCCCCCCCAACCTCTTTGTGTATGTAAATTTTTGTATTTTTAATTGAAAATATTTAATTACATATTAATTATATAACTGGAGCAACTTTGGAATCTGAAAGAGTATTTACGGAGCAATTTTTTGATACTTTCCGCTGATACATATGATTGTTTATTTTCTTTTAATATTTAATTAAATAAAACAAATATCATAACCATAGATAATAACTACAATCTATTGTTATATATGTTCATGCTTCCCCCCCAACCCCTTTGTGTATATAAAATTTTGTATTTTTAATTGAAAATATTTAATTACATATTAATTATATAACTGGAGCAACTTTGGAATCTGAAAGAGTATTTACGGAGCAATTTTTTGATATTTTTCACTGATACATCTAATTATTTACTTTCTATTATTATTTCTTTTTTGTTTTTCTTTCTCTTCCCGCTCCCCTTAGTTTATGACATTCCCCTTGTGAATGACGTCATCACATACCTGTTTGAATTGCAATTATTAATTTTAATTAATTATGCAAAAATAATTGATATTTATAGATCGTTATTGTTATATCCCGAAAGAAATAAACGGGAGCAATTTATTGATAGCAAAAACGTTAGGAAAAACTATCAATTTACTGAGATATTGGAAAATAAAATTTTGTATTTTTAATTGCAAATATTTAATTAATTGATAATTTAATAACTGGAGCAATTTTGGAATCTGATGGAGCATTTAGAGAGCAATTTTTTGATATATGATTTAATAAATTTTGTTAATATTCCACGCTAACTATATTGTGGTCCTTAAATGCGCAAGTTAAACGCGACTTTTATTTCAACTGAACATTGATAGATGGTGTACAAACTGGCAAATCACTACATAGTATAAAACAAAGTCGCTTTCTCTGTCCCTATGTCCCTTTGTATGCTTAAATCTTTGAAACTACGCAACGGATTTTGATGCGGTTTTTTTTAATAGATAGAGTGATTCAAGAGGAAGGTTTATATGTATAATAACATCCATTAAATAGTGGAGAAGTACTGCTATTTTTGAGGTTAATAGTTAAAAATGTAAAAAGTAAATAAGTAAAAATGTAGTGTATGAATTTAGATATTCCAAAGATAGCAGGAAACTTCATGGTATAGGGAAAGGGGGATTGTTTTACTCCAAATTTAACGCGTGCGGGCCACGGGCAGTAATGAATAAATCAAAACTACTGGATCGATTTTAATCACATAGGCTATATATTTTATACCCGTGCGAAGCCAGAGCGGGCCGCTATGTTTTTATATACAACGTTCACAGTTTTTCTGTAGTGTATTTAGTATCAGCATTGCACCCGTGCAAAGCCGGGACGGGTCTCTAGTTATAAATAAAAACCAAAAAAATTTACTCAGAATATTTTCACATTGACATTTTATTACTAAACTGTTCATACGATAATAAATTTTATACTCCTAATAAATAAAATCAATCAAATTTGAATAGAGACTCCAAAGACAATATAATTTGAGTTATTAAAAATTGAACACATAAAAATAAAAGATAAAAATTTAATATTTATAGAATATATGAGCTTGTATGAAAATGGTATTTATCCTATTTGCATGACATTAGAAAACTTATAATCTTTAATTAACTTTGAAAAATAATCTAAAAAATTCAATTTTAAAAATTACATACAACATGATTATTATAATTGAATTTTATAAATAAGTTTTCAAAGTTAATTAAATATTATAAGTTTTCTAATATATTTTTATGCAAGACACTTTAATATTCAAGATAAGAACCTTATTATATAAAATAATAATGAGATCTATTTTGACGATTATATTAATTTAGTTCGCATTGATATTCAGAGATGGCATTAAATGACATGCGATAAAAATTAGCTTTGACTTTCGCTTCTGTTTTACTGACATATTCTTTGGTTGTAAGTTCATTTTATCTGAACATATTTAATTGCAAGTTTTAAATTATAAAATTCAGTAAAATGGCAAATAATTCATTTAAAGATGAAATTGATCCTTTATTGAGAAACGAAGAAAACAACATTAAACGTAAACAAGACGTAAATAAACAAATACTGAACGAAAATGTTAAAATGGAAGAAAGTGGTTTAGTGACACAAGTTTTAATTAAAGAAGAAATAGATCTGGAAAATGGTATAAATCAAGAAAATGTGAATTTGACGCAAGTGTGGATCAAGGAGGAAAAATTAGAAGAAAGTGACTCAATGGAACATGAGCATGATCAAAAAAATAAAAAATTTGCATGTGATTTTTGTAATAAAACCTTCAATCGACGAAGCCATTTTATTGTACACAAACGAATTCACACGGGAGAAAAACCATTTTTATGTGAAATTTGTGGTAAATCGTTTTCACAGTCGCAACCTTTAATTGCCCACAATCTAATTCACACGGGTGAAGAACCATTCTCTTGTGAAATTTGTGATAAAAAATTCCGTCATCAAAATAATTTAATCGTTCACAAACGAACTCACACGGGAGAAAAACCATTTTCATGTGATGTTTGTGATAAAAATTTTACTCAGCAAAGTGTTTTAAATACACATAAAAGGATTCATACAGGTGAAAAACCATTTTCCTGTGAAATTTGTGATAAAAAATTTACCCGCCAAAATACTTTAAAACAACACAAACGAATTCACTCGGGGGAAACCCCTTATTTAAGTGATATGTGTGAAAAAACATTTTCATGTTAGGTTTGTGATAAATCCTTTACTCAGTCTCAAGGCTTAATTCAGCATAAAAGAATTCATAGCGGTGAGAAACCATTTTCTTGTATTATTTGTGAACGAAAATTTTGTTGGAAAAGTAGTTTATTTGTACATAAACGATCTCATATTAAAGAAAAATCATTTCAAATTAAAAAATTTTCGTGCGATTTTTGTAAAAAGGCATTCAGTCGACGAAGTAATTTAAGAAGACATGAAAGAAATCACGCGAGAGAAAGAAAGGAAATTCTTGAAGGCGAAAATGTACAAATTAAAGAAGAAATCAATTTGGAGCAAGTTGTAATTAAAGAGGAAATATTAGAAGAAAATGGTCCAATGGAAGATGAAACCCAGAAATTAGAAGATAAAACTCATTCAAAATCTGAAAAAAACAAACCAAAATGTCCGTTTTGTAATAAAATCTTCAGCCAACGAAGTAATTTAATTGTACATCAACGCACTCATACCGGAGGAAAACCATTTTCATGTGTAGTTTGTGGTAAAACGTTTTCTCAGTCTCATGGTTTAATTGAACATAAACGAATTCATACTGGTGAAAAACCATTTTCCTGTGAATTGTGTGATAAATCATTTAATCGACGAAGTATTTTAATTGCCCACAAACGAACTCATACTGAAGAACAACCATTTTCATGTGAAATTTGTGGGAAAAAATTTAGGCAACTAAGTGGTTTATTTAAACATAAAAGGAGGATTCACATCAAGGGTGATTTTGCTAATGAAAATGTTGCAGAAGAAAATGTTCGAATTAAAGAGGAAATAAATTTTGATCAAGTATGATCATTAATTACAGTTGAAAACACAAACAAATTTGATCCCATCTTATTGGAATTTTTGTTGATTCCAAAATTATTTATCCAATCACTAACTTTGGGTCTTTTTTTCAGTTGTGATGTCAGTTTTTCGCTAGCTAGCACTTATATGCTTAATTCCGGGATCAGGACTCCACATTCTTCAAACCTGCTAGAGCTAGGTAAACTTTGATCACAAATTTGAAAAGTATGACCCAAATTTAGTAGGATTTCTTACTTGGTTTATCAAAATTGGATAAAATTATATTTCATTTGTAGTAGATATTATAATTAATTTTATTAATAAATTAAGTAAACAATACTGAGTTGAACATTCATTCAATTAAACGCTCCAAATATTCCCGCTCATCCAATCCGATCTGATCCCTGATACCTCTCCGCCCTCCTATGTAAATAAGTATTTCAAAATCATGGCGAATTCATAGTGTTCTTAGCTATGTTTCAAGTGCAAGTTTAGCGTTAGGTACCCGGGAAAATGAAACAATAGGAGATGATCCTCAAAATCGGACCAGTTTGGAGAAGGCTTTAAAGAAAAATAAAAAAATTTCTTGGGTTTTTTCTTTTTTTTAATTTTGTAAATTTCATTTTTAGGACGAATATCTCGAGAAATATCGACTTTCGATATTGATTCACTTTTTTTCAGGTAAGTAGAATCTTAATTTGACGCTCAAAGACAGCGTCAAGCGTCATTATGTGGTTACATAATTAACAGAGACTATATCAGTAAACAGATAAATATCTTAAACGCGACTTTTATTTCAACTGAACATTGATAGATGGTGTACAAGCTGGCAAATTATAAATAAAAATCAAAAAAATTTGCTCAGAATATTTTCACATTTTATTACTAAACTGTTCATACGATAATAAATTTTATCATGAAGGTTATAAAGAAGGAGAACGATCGCTACGTGCTAAAGCATTAGAGCACCTATCCCTGAAAATTTCTAGAATTTATAGTACATTTTCAGCCACCAGCCGCGCTGTCGTCGGTAAGTAGTATATTAGCGCACAACAGCCCGCATTTAATGATACAACTTAGCGATCCCAGCGCCTCACTTATTTTGTCCATATTTTGGGGACAATATTTTCTATTGCGATCGTTCTCCTTCTTTATAACCTTCATGAATTTTATACTCCTAATAAATAAAATCAATCAAATTTGAATAGAGACTCCAAAGACAATATAATTTGAGTTATTAAAAATTGAACACACGAAATAAAAGATAAAAATTTAAAATGTATAAAATATATGAGCTTGTATGAAAATGGTATTTATTCTATTTGCATGACATTAGAAAACTTATAATCTTTAATTAACTTTGAAAAATTATCTAAACAATTCAATTTTAAAAATTATATAGAACTTATTTATTATAATTGAAGTTTATAAATAAGTTTTCAAAGTTAATTAAATATTATAAGTTTTCTAATGTTGATGCATATAGGATAAATATAGGGATGTGACATTGTATATAAAAAATCGATTTTTAATTAATCGATTTTTTATTATGCATTAAAAATCGATTGATAAACAATCGATTTTTCTTAAGAAAATAATCGATTTTGTTATATTAATCGATTTTTTCTAATTTGTCAATCAATTTTAAAATAAACTCCATAAATATTATGTCAATAAATTTATTAATTAAAAATAAACAACAGAAATAATAAATTTTATATAATGAACACAAATTAAAGTTTTAAAACAATCAAAATTTTTTTTCACATAAGTCAACAAAATTAAATTATCCAAAAAAAAAAACTAGATATTCGTACTGAACTAATAAGTTCTTATAAAATCAACACAAATTAAAGTTCTAGAATAATCAAATTATAAAAGGTTCAAATTAAAATAAATCAAGAAAATCAAATTATTCAAATGAAAAAAACTAGAAATCCGTAGGCAACGAGTTAAGAAATAACAGCTTGGGTAAGCGTTTGGATAATATTCGGCTCCTGGTCTTTGTTAATATGGCGCCAGCTTTCGAGAACAATCTCTCGGCTGGAGCCGAAGAAGCCGGTACTAATAGGTGCTTACACGCCAAATGTGCGAGTTTGGCATAAGCTCCCTCATAGATTTTCCAGGATTCCAAAGCATCTTCTTCTCAGGTTGTCGGTTTTCTTCAATGGATCTTTTAATATAATTCATAGTTAAGTAAAAAAATCGATTCATAGTAAAGTAAAAAAATCGATTATTAATCGATTATTAATATTAAAAAAATCACGTATTCAAATCGATTTTTACTTCAAAAAAATCGATTTTTAATCGATTATTTTCATAATCGATTATTTTTTCACATCCCTAGCCATAAATAGCATTTTTATGCAAGACACTTTACTTTAATATTCAAGATAAGAACCTTATTATATAAGATAATAATGATATCTAATTTGACGATTATATTAATTTAGTTCGCATTGATCTTCAGAGATGGCATTAAATGGCATGCGATAAAAAATTAGCATTGACTTTCACTTCTGTTTTACCGATATATCTCTGGTTGTAAGTGCATTTTATCTGAACACAATTAATTGCAAGTTTTAAATTATAAAGTTCAGTAAAATGGCAAATAATTCATTTAAAGATGAAATTGATCCTTTATTGAGAAACGAAGAAAACAACATAAAACGTGAACAAGACGTAAATAAACAAATACTGAACGAAAATGTTAAAATGGAAGAAAGTGGTTTAGTGACACAAGTTTCAATTAAAGAAGAAATAGACATGGAAAATGGTATAAATCAAGAAAATGTGAATTTGAAGCAAGTATTGATCAAGGAGGAAAAATTAGAAGAAAGTGACTTAATGGAACATGAACTAATTACAACTGAAGATAAAACTGTTTCAAAATGTCAAAAAAATAAAAAATTTTCATGTGATTTTTGTAATAAAACCTTCAATCGACGAAGCCATTTTATTGTACACAAACGAATTCACACGGGAGAAAAACCATTTTCATGTGAAATTTGTAATAAAACCTTCAATCGAGGCAGTCATTTAAAAGTACATACACGTACTCATACCGGGGAAAAACCATTTTCATGTGACATTTGTGGTAAATCGTTTTCACAGTCGCAACGTTTAATTGCCCACAATCTAATTCACACGGGTGAAGAACCATTTTCTTGTGAAATTTGTGATAAAAAATTTCGTCATCAAAATAATTTAATCGTTCACAAACGAACTCACACGGGAGAAAAACCATTTTCTTGTGAAATTTGTAGTAAAGAATTTTCCCATCAAAATGTTTTAAATCGACATAAAAAATTGCACACGGGAGTGAAACCATTTTCGTGTGATTTCTGTGATAAGAAATTTTTATTGGAAAATCATTTAAATGATCATCAACGAATTCATACTGGTGAGAGACCATTTTCATGTGACGTGTGTGATAAAACATTTACTCGAAAAACTATTTTAACTGTTCACAAAAAACGTTATCATACGAGAGAAGAACCATTTTCTTGTGAAGTTTGTGGTAAAAAATTTAATCAACTAAGTAGTTTCAATAAACATAAAAGGACTCACATCAAGGACGATCTTAGCAATGAAGTATTTGAAGAAGAAAATGTTCGAATTAAAGAAGAAATCGATTTTGAGCCGGTATTGATTAAAGAGGAAATATTAGAAGACGATAAGGAATGATTTCTGCATTTTAAATGAGTAATTTACGTGTTAAATTTATTTTGGGCTGGGGCTAAATTTATTTAGTCTGGGACTATTCGTACACTGCGGATAATCTGCTTGTATGTAATATCATCTGATTTTTTTTAGCTTTCTACATATAATTATTATTATTTTATCAATCGTAGTTTATATTTTTCATGTCAATAAATAAATAATAAATCAATTAAAATGAATAAATAATTTTTTTTTTTTTATAAATTTTACCAACTACAGATTATAGTTTATTACATAGATAGGCAACTCCTCTGAACATTAAGGGGTAACGATGTTTCTTGTTCATATTGGCGCGGCCATGTTTTTTTCCTATTGCTGACATCTGGCGTCGAGAAGAAAACATGTATATAAAGCTACCTACATTTTGATATTATGGAAACGAACCTTTTTGAAAGTATTTTGCAAAATTTTTATCTGGTCTGATTTAAAATCTCATAACTGACATTAAAATGTAAATCGACATCCGATCGAATAATCTACTCTTACATATAAATTAAAATAAATAAATAATAAATTTCTACATAAATGTTCTAGAGCGATTGTTCTCCTTCTTTTTAACCTCCATGTACTGTATACCTGAACGACCATAACCTGAAACACTTGACAGCTAACGCTATTGATTGTTATATGGCGGCAATATTCAAATGTTACTCTATTTAAAATAATTTATTTTTTTATTTATGTAAATGTATCTGTTACAGTTTTATTTCTCGTTATTTTAATTTTGATTTAATTCTATTTGAATAAAATTTAATTTTTTGTTTTTGTGATTTTTTACATAATTTGAAACTTTATAAATTAATGCAATGTCCGTCTCGCGACAGTATGAATTTGGCTGCCGGTACCAACTACGCTCTGGTCGGTTGTTACTATATTAAAATTTAACTTAACTACTCGTTCAAGTTACCGCGAATATATAAAATTACATAATCTTCATACAAACTTTTAATAAATTTTTGTATCTTAAATTAAGGTATTTAAATTGAAATTTTAATATACATTCACTAAAGCTATTATACAATTTTTTTAACGGCGGTTATTTTAATTTTGATTTAATTCTATTTTGATTAAATTTTATTTCGTTTTTTGTTTTTGTGATTTTTTACATATTTTGAATAGAAACTTTATAAAATAAATAACAATAATCAAAATTAACAAAATAACTACTAAACATATTGCTAGCACATCTAACATATAAAATTCAATAATTGAATAATCTTTTAAAGGATTTTTCATGTATTCAGTTCCATTATGGCGGATGGTATGCTCAATCCACCAAATTGCCGTATCCAACGATGGATTGATTTGATCTTTGTATACATTTGCTAGTTTTTTTATATTTTCCTTATATCTGAAAGTAATAATTATTTTTGAGAATTCACATTTATTAAATACTTCTATAAATTGCACTTACATCGGATCATTTATTACATTAACAATAGCGTCTTGTAATTCAATAATATTTAATGTTGCCATTTGCTGTTGAATTCCAATTTTAAGCTCGTGAACTCTATGAGCCATAAAGTGATGATCCGCAAAAATATTAATGGGAATCAATGGCACTTCAGCAAAAATAGCTTCTTCTATAGAATGTACTCCACCTTGGTTTATAAAACATTTGACATTTGGATGATCTAAAAAAAGCAAAATATTTTTTTTTTTTTGCCTGTAGAAAAATATTTATTATTTATATTTACTTAAAACATCATTTTGTGGAAACCATTTTTGTGCTAAGATATTTGGATATTCTTTGAAGATAGAATCAGTATTCCATCTCCATAAAACTTTGTACGGTAAATTCGTTAAAACTTCGATTAAAACTTTCAAAGTTTCTGGACGAAATGATTCAAGTTGAATACTTGTGCCAAAACTTAAGTAAATCACACCTTGTGAAGCATTGTCTAGAAAATCTTGTAAGTTCTAAATGAAAAATTATTATAAATGTTATCAAAGATAATAAATAAGAACACTAGGATATTTCGAATAAAATTTAAATTTTTCTTCAATTTCCTATACAAACTTTTGTATTATATAAATACGTGTTTCGACTACCAAGCAGTCATCAGTATGAATTAGCTAATCTGAATTACTCTTATAGTGTACGTTACCTACTTGCTAATTTACTGACGCGATTAGGAATTGAGAAAGATGGCTTTGACATCACCTGGCGAGGCAAATGTGAAACAAAGTGATGGCAAGTGGTATACAAAACAATTACAAAGTTTTTAAATTAATAAATTTCTTAATTGAATCCAATTAATCTACGAAATTGGGAAATAATCTTTAAATTTAATTTGAAAACTTTTTTCCCTAGATATTTTTGATAAAACAAAATTTATTAGATTTCAAAACTTTACCTTGGGTAAGGGATTAATTGGTTTATAATGCAAACCAGCAATGTTAACAACACCTAGTGATTGAATAACGGATCCCGTAAATGCTGGATGTTGGTTAACTAAACAAATCTTCATACTATTTCTTGCCTCCATGTATTCAATAGCTTCTAAACCAAAATATTTCTTTACAATTCCCTTTTCCCATTCTATGTATTCGGTTCTAATTGGGTAATACCATAACTGCGTTAAGATTTTATAGAAACGTCTTTTGATGGATTTATCAGGATGTGAAAATGCATATAACGTATCTACACTTTGTAAAATAGGCATTGGTAGTCCCATATCCATATCCAAGAACAATGAATTCGTCATAGATAACATTCCAACTACCGGACAATTATAAAGCTTACTAAACGCTACGTACGGAACCGTAAGCCATTCCATTACAACGATATCGAAATGATAATTGGTCCTGTTTGAAACCAGATCTAGAACTTCAGAATGCTCAAAAGCTATCTCTATTCCAGTTTCTATCATATATTTCAAGAAATACAGGAACGGTTCTTGATTTTCTGTATACATATTCAAATGTTTATGATCAGGAATTTCTAATTTTCTATTTAATTCTAAATTTATTTCGGTTAAATTTGATAATGTTTGTTGATTTATTGGGTGTGTAGTTATATAAACAATTTCATGGCCACGATTTAGCAACTCAAATAAAATTGGTCTGAAGAACATTTGATGTGTGTATGCTTTTGATGGTACCACAAATAATATTTTCGCACACTCGCACATATTTAATATTGTTACAATTAACACAAATTTTGTTATTGTGAAATAATTCATAATACCTAATTTTTTATTTTTATTGTAAAACTTAAGAATGAAATTTAACAGACATATGTGTCTGGATACATGGAATAAATTTTTCATGTACAATTACCATGTTATATTATCTTACAAATTGACAATACCATTCATACCATTGCAATGATAAGATTATTGAAAATTTTATAATTATAGTTTACATTATTATACCTTATATATCACTTTAATTATCATACTTTATTTTCTAATTACTAGCATTTTACTTAAAGAGCTAGACAATTGTGGTGTAAGAGCTAATACGCTCAAACTCTTTCAATCATAATTAACTAATACGATAACAACGTGTCTAATGTTTTCAACAGTGCCAAATTTCCTAAATATATACATTCAAAATGAAAAAAAAGCTGTAAAAGGAATACCTCAGGGTAGCATTTTAGGTCCCATATTGTTTGTGCTGTTTATGAGCGATATGCCTTCTGCACAGTCATACGACTGTATACAAAGTCTGTTAACAGACTTGTCTATATATACACAAGTCTGTTAACTCTATATAAAATGCATTAGAAACATATGTTCCCTTATTGATGTACGAGTTAGTTCCCTAAACTGCTACATAGTAACGCCACTAGTATCGAATCCAAACCACTGGCCAGTAATTAATTAATTAATATTAAATTTTTATTTCACCAAATATTATTATTAATTAATTAAAATTATTTATTACTTTAATAAAAATATAAATAGAATTTACACAAAATTAAAACTTGTTTATTTTGATTTTCTACTAATACCGCTGTTTGGATTTGACACTTGTGGCGCTGTCTAGTGTTTAATAATGTAACTAAAATATTTCCATTAAGAGGCGCATGGTTTTTTCAGAAGTTAAATTAATTTAGTATATATTATATGGCTGTAGTCTGAAGTATTTTAAAACTGTTTCATAATATCGATTATAATTTAGTTCGATATAACATTTTTAGTGTCAAGTAAAGGATACCAACGTAAATTAATTAAAGCTAAAATATTTTCAGCTTTATTGCTGCCTGCATCTTAAAGGTATGATTTCATGGTGACGCTTGACGCTAGCTTCTAGCGTTAAATTTGATCGCATGATATAATTTCTATCAGAGTGCAATCTAGATTAAAAGCAAATTTGACACCAGAAGCAGTGTCAAGTGTCGCCATGATCTAAGACGTCATAAAACATAAATGAATTTATATAATTATTCTGATAGACACAATTTACACCGTTTAAATAGACTAATCACAAATAAAGAAAATAATAATTATTATATTAAAGACATTGAAATAGGTATTTATACACCATGTTATCGTATCTTAATCATTAAAAATACCATTCATACCATTTTAATGATAAGATTATTGAATTTTTTAATTTTTTTTTTTTTTGTAATTATACAAATAAAAAAAATAAAAAAGTAGAATTTGTTAGTGATGGGACGGATGTTTGTACTTTGTACGTTCGCGAAAGCGTAAAAGAGTCCGTCGTATAAATCGATTACAAACAAAACGGTATAAGTTTGTAAAGTCGCAATATTTCAACGTTGTTCAATGATGGGTCAATATTATTTTAAATAGTATTTAATGAATAATTATTACCCTGTCTTTTATACGGTTTTTTCCCCTAATTATTAATTTAATACTACTTAAATAATTATTTAACTACAAAACTATGGCAGTATTTTGGAAGTCTATACGGAACGAGTTTGTCTTCAGTAAGAGCACTGTACAGTGCTCGCTGTGTATCACAGAACGCACCCTATGTAAATGTACCTATAGGGCTTTTCATTTTAAAATCACGATTCACATTTGTTTCGTACTAAATGATTTATAACCAATGTGATAAAATGAATAACAAATATCTTCTATCTTAGTCCTACTTATTGCTGTCAGTACGAAAAAATAAACTCTGCACATGCGCTTATGACATGATGAAAAGTCCTATTAATGCAGTGTCCGTCTCGCGGCAGTATGAATTAGGCTGCGGGTACCAACTGATCTGGTATAGATGTAAGTTGCCGCGAATATATAAAATTACATAATCTTCATACAAACTTTTAATAAATCTTTGAATCTTAATTTAAGGTATTTAAATTGAAATTTTAATATACATACTAAAGCTATTGTACAATTTTTTTAAGGCAGTTATTTTAATTTTGATTTAATTCTATTTTAATTAAATTTTACTTCGTTTTTTGTTTTTGTGATTTTTTACATAATTTGAATACAAACTTTATAAAATAAATAACAATAATCAAAATTAACAAAATAACTACTAAACATATTGCTAGCACATCTAACATATAAAATTCAATAATTGAATAATCTAATAAAGGATTTTTCATATATTCAGTTCCATTATGGCGGATGGTATGCTCAATCCACCAAACTGCCGTATCCAATGGTGGATTGATTTGATCTTTGTATAAACTTGCTAGTTTTTTTATATTTTCCTTATATCTGAAAGTAATAATTATTTTTGAGATTTCACATTTATAATATTATTATTTATCATAGGCAATTTCACAAAAATTAAGGAAATTGCTTCTCAACTCCTAAAGGTGTATTTTCATGATGACGCTTGGCGCTGATTTTTAGCGTCAATTAGGCCACATTGTTAATTTTAGCTGTGCTGCCAACTGGATAAAAACAAAAACTTCAGCAGTGTCAAATCGTAAAAAAACTAAACATTGTTTAGTTTTTTCGATCCAGTTGGCAGCACGGCCTAAACATTATTTTATGGCACTGATAAACCCACAATTAATAATCATATTCATCAGTCATTTATAGCTGTTAATCATTACCATTTGTCTTATTAAAAATGAGGTTATGGAATAATAAACTTTTTTGTCGTTCCTTTTTACAGTTTGACACTGGACTTAGTTCTATTTTTTGCAGTTAGTTGGAATCCTAATTTGACGCTCTAAGCCAGCGCCAAAGCAAGCGATATCATGAAATTACATCTTTTGACTTTTGTCTACTACTAACAGAACCAAGAACATATATATTAGGACGTGAAGCTCCTAGGCCGAGCTATAAGCGTTTAAATACATTTTTATGCTTTCCTTCTGGCTCTTTTTGTACTTACTAACAAAAAGAGCCAATGTCTTAAGATTTATCGAAATTTCTATAAATATTTCTTACATCGGGTCTTCTATTACATTAACAATAGCGTCTTGTAAATCAATAATATTCAATGTTGCCATTTGCTGTTGAATTCCAATTTTAAGTTTATGAATTCTATGAGCCAAAAAGTGTTGATCCGAAAAAATATTAATTGGAATCAATGGCACCTCAGCAAAAATGGCTTCTTCTATAGAATGTATTCCACCTTGGTTTATAAAACATTTGACATTTGGATGATCTAAAAGAAGCAAATAATATTTTTATTTTTTTTTAATTCAAAGAAAAAATATTTATTATTTATATTTACTTAAAACATCATTTTGTGGAAACCATTTTTGGGCTAAGATATTTGGATATTCCTTGAAGATAGAATCAGTATTCCATTTCCATAAAACTTTATACGGTAAATTCGTTAAAACTTCGATTAAAACTTTCAAAGCTTCTGGACGAAATGAATGAGGTTGAACAGTTGTGCCAAAACTTAAGTAAATCACACCTTGTGGAGCATTGTCTAGAAAATCTTGTAAGTTCTAAATGAAAAATTATAAATGTTATCAAAGATAATAAATGAGAACTCTAGAATATTTCGACTAAAATTTCAATTTTTCCTCAATTTCCTATATAAACTTTTGGATTATATAAATACGTATTTCGATTGCCAAGTGGTCATCACTATTAATAAGTTAATCTTAGTGACGGTCTGCACATTTGTATCTAACAAATTGTGACGTTGGCCAATCAGATTCAAGCAGGTTATTAATGTTTGACCAATAAGCGTGATTCTATAACCTGATTTTGACACTTAAAATAAATTTGATTGTATATCGTTTTAAGTATCCCATATCTTATATATTTAAACGAGCAATTCTTGTATATATATATATATACAAGATCTTGGAAATGGCTCCAACGATTTTCATGAAAATGAGTATGTAGGGGTTTTTTGTGGCGATAAGTCGATCTAGCTAGGTTTCATTTATCAGAAATGTCGTTTTATCCGTCTTTTCATGAAAAATTCATCAGACATCTATTGGTGTATAACGTAGTTAATGAAATACAATGCAAATTATAACATAACAAAAAGGAGGCGTTTGAGTAGTCTAAAGTGAAAAATATGACTCTTGCTGACATCTATTGGCGAATAACCGAGCAAAGCTCGGTCATCCAGATATTGTTCTTTAAATCTATAAGAATTTGTCGCCCACTTTGGTTTATATATTTCTTCGAGCAATTTGGACATCCAAAATTGTTCAATGTCAAAATTAGGTGATAAAATAAATTTTAACGTGTATATCACGTAACCTAAAACACGAGCCGCCATGATCTGATGTCATATATAGCCAAAAATAATATGTATTAATTACTAATTTGTTGACGGCTGTCATAGTAATTATAGGTTATGTTACCATCAACTTTATTTATACATATAATAATTATATACACGACTGTTGTTTTTACCAATATTACGTCACCAAAATGAAAGCGTGTTTATTTTGTCGAAATAATTTTTTGTGGCTTTTTATTAGGCAAATCAACATTTTGAAGTACTTTTTCAAACATAGTAGAAAACCCTATTGATTATTCTATAAAAAAAAACCTACCTTGGGTAAGGGATTACTTGGTTTATAATGCAAACCAACAATGTTAACAACACCTAGTGATTGAATAACGGATCCCGTAAATGCTGGATGTTGGTTAACCAAACAAATCTTCATACTATTTTTGGCTTCCATGTATTCAGTTGCTTCTAAACCAAAATATTTCTTTGCAATTCCCTTTTCCCATTCTATTAATTCTGTTCTAATTGGGTAATACCATAACTGTGTTAAGACTTTATAGAAACGTCTTTTGATGGATTTATCAGGATGTGAAAATGCATATAACGTATCTACACTTTGTAAAATAGGCATTGGTAGTCCCATATCGAAATCCAAGAAATATGAATTCATCGAAGATAGCATTCCAACTACCGGACAATTAAAAAGCTTACTAAACGCTACGTACGGAAACGAAAGCCATTCCATTACAACGATATCAAAATGATAATTGGTCCTTTTTGAAACCAGATCTTGAATTTCAGAATGCTCAAAAGCTATTTCTATTCCAGTTTCTATCATATATTTCAAGTAATACAGGAATGGAAATTGATTTTTTGTATACATATTCAAATGTTTATGATCAGGATATTCTAATTTCCTTGTAAATTCTAAATTTATTTCAGTTAAATTTGTTAACGTTGATTGGTTTATTGGTTGTGTGGTTAGATAAACAATTTCATGGCCCCGATTTAGCAACTCAAATAAAATTGGTCTGAAGAACATTTGATGGGTGTATGCTTTTGATGGTACCACAAATAATATTTTCGCACAGTCGCACATATTTAATATTGTTACAATTAACACAAATTTTGTTATTGTGAAATAATTCATGATATTTAATTTTTTTTTTTTTATTGTAAAACTTAAGAATGAAATTTAACAGACATATGTGTGGACATGGAATAATTTTTTTTACAACTTATGTACTACTTACCATGTTATTTTATCTTTATAATTGAAAATACCTTTCATAACATTTTACTGATATGATTATTGAATGTTTTTAACTATATATCATAAACTATATAGCATAAATTACCTTTAACTATAACTATAACTATATATCATAAATTACTATATATCACTAGCTGTGCCCTGCCACGCTTCGCTATAAAGATATAATTTCATAATGACCAGAGAATATATCGGTAAAAATAATGACGCTTGTCGCTGGCTTTGAAAATATATTATGACATATTTTATAGGTTACGTTTAACACTGGTCAGTATACTACATTAAGGTTATAAAGAAGGAGAACGATCGCTATAGAAAATATTGTCCCCGAAATATGGATAAAATAAGTGAGACGCTGCGATCGCTAAGTTGTATCAATAAAAGCGGGCTGTTGTGCGCTGATTTGAAATGATATATCAATTTGTACATTATGCAACTAACTTCATCTGCTTGTACTCATAAACAGCTAACTTCGCAGATACTACTTAATGATGACAGCGCGGCTGGTGGCTGAAAAATGAACTATAAATTATACAAATTTTCAGGGACAGACGCGATAATGCTTTAACACGTAGCGATCGTTCTCCTTCTTTATTACCTTCATGGTATACTGGTGTAAATTTCGGAATACACCCATAATGAATGTAAAATATTTAATCAAACTAATAAATAATTAAACTGTTTACCATTTAATTAATAAATTCCAAAATAAAAGACTTTTCAGTTACTGAATTAATAATTGTGATACAATTATAAAAAACGACCTTGTATACTTTCCTGTGAATTTTATTTCATTATTATTCTAAATATTTCAATAGTTAAGTAATTAAAACATTTTTTATCAAAGTAATTAACAACATATCAAAAATAGAAAAATCTATTTTCATGATGACGCTTGACGCTGAGTTTGAGTGTCAAATTAGCTGTCACGTGGTTAGTTTAGGCCGTGCTATCATCTGGATGAAAAAAAAAACTTCAGCTAAACAATGTTTAGCTTTTTACGATTTAAAGCTGCTGAAAATTTTTTTTTTTTATCCAGGCAACACCACGGCTTAAACTTTTAATCATAGAAAAGTATATCCTATTTTTATTATCAGAATTACTTCAAAATGTTAGTTTTACTAATAAAAAGCCACCAAAAATTTATTTCGCCAAATTAAACACGCTTTCTTGCCAAAAACTTAAATTTTAAAACGCGGGCATCCAATTTGATGACATAATATGGGTATCACTATACGAAATAACACAAATAATTTTGACAGATATATTCATAGACATCTGATTATAATAAATATAAATACTTATTATTTATGTATATATTAAACCCAGCTGTCTACACTGAACTAATTGATGGTCTATGGTTCATACCGATATGACATCACAGCAGGGCTTACCCGCGTTTTAGGTCACGTGATATACAGTTTAAAAAGTATGATTTTTAATTTTAATATTTTAAAAGAAAAATGTGTTTTTATGACTCGAAATCAGAATATTTAAGAATATTTTTACATAAATTTTAACTTTTTTCAAATTTCATGATTTATTTTTCACTAACGATAATATCCTATTTAGAAAAAAAGAGTATTAAAAAATAATACAGCATATTATTTATTATTTTTTAAGGGGGATTTTAAGGGTTTTTGGCTAAAGCTTTAAGGGCTTTAAGGATAAATATTTTTGAGAGTTTGTAACACTGGAAAACAATGTCAAAGTGACATAAATAAAAAAAAAAAACCTGATTAAATTGTTAATTTCTAAACTAAAGATAATAAGAACAAAATGGCAAATAATTTATTTCAAGATGGAACTGAAAATGAATTCGATTTGCAGCAAATATTTATTAAAGAAGAAACATCACAAGAAAGTGATAAAATGGAACTAATTACAACTGAATATGAAACCGATAAATCAGAAGTAAAAAGCTCTTCAAAAACTACGCAAAACAAACCATATTCATGTAATTTTTGTGACAAAAGATATAACGATCGAAGAAATTTAAGAAATCATAATCGATTACACACGGGAGAAAAACTATTTCCCTGTGACGTCTGTGATAAAACATTTATCCAAGTCCACAGATTAATTGAACATAAACGAATTCATACCGGGGACAAACCATTTTCATGTGAAGTTTGTGATAGAAAATTTACTCATCAAAGCACGTTAATACGACATAAAGTTACTCATACGGGTGAAAAATCATTTTCATGTGATGTTTGTGACAAAAAATTTACTCAACAAAGTACTTTAAAACAACATAAACGAATTCATACGGGAGAAAAAGGATTTCCTTGTGATGTCTGTGAAAAAGCATTTGTTCAAGAAAATAATTTAATTGAACATAAACGAACTCATACGGGTGAAAAACCATTTTCATGTGATGTGTGTGACAAAAAGTTTTCTCAATTACAAGGTTTAGTGCAACATAAAAGGATTCATAATGGTGAAAAACCATTTTCTTGTGATATTTGTGATCGAAAATTTAGTTGGCGTGGTAGTTTAATTGTGCATAAACGATCTCATACGGATGAAAAATCATTTTCATGTGGATTTTGTGATAAGAAATTTTCACATCCAAGTAGTTTAACGAAACATCAAAGAATTCACAACCAAGAAGATTTTATGGGTGGGGAAGAAAATGATTTTATTAAGGAAGAAAAATCTATGAAAAGTGAACTAATTGAAGAGGGAAATGTACAAGAAGAAGTAAATTTGGAGGAAGTTATGATTAAAGAGGAAGCATTAGAAGAAAATGACTCCGAATTAGAGGTGAAAAAAACTAAACCACATTCATGTGATTTTTGTGAAAAAAGTTATAAAAATCGAAGAAATTTAATTGTCCATCAACGACTTCATACCGGTGAAAAACCATTTTCATGTGATGTGTGTGATAAAAGATTTTCGCTACTTCAAAGTTTAGTTCAACATAAACGAATCCATACGGGTGAAAAACCATTTTCTTGTGAAATTTGTGATAAAAAATTTACGCAACAAAGTACGTTAATACAGCATAAACGTATTCACACGGGAAAAAAACCATTTTCATGTGATTTCTGTGCGAAAGCATTTGTTCAAGAAAATAATTTAATTGATCATTTGAGAGTTCATACTGGTGAAAAACCATTTTCATGTGAGGTGTGTGATAAAACATTTTCTCAGCTTCAAGGTTTAGTTCAGCATAAAAGGTTACATACGGGTGAAAAACCATTTTCTTGTGAAATTTGTAATCGAAAATTTACTTGGCAAGGAAGTTTAACGAAACACAAAAAAACTCATCTCCAAGGACAATCAATCGATGAAGAATTTGAAGAGAAAATTGATGAAAAAATGGAAAACTGTAATAAATTTGAAGAAATAATTACGAAAAGTGGACTAATTGAAGAAGGAAATGTACAAGAAAGAGTAAATTTGGAGCAAGTATTAATTAAAGAGGAAATATTAGAAGACCAGGACACAATGGAACTGAAACTGAAAGATCGAACAACAGAACAATTAGAGATTAGAACTGTTTCAAAAGGTCAAATAAATAAAAAATATTCCTGTGATTTATGTGCGAAAAGATTTAAAAATCGACGAAATTTAATTGGGCATCAACGAATTCATACCGGTGAAAAACCATTTTCATGTGAGATATGTAATAAAACATTTTCTCAACTTCAAGGTTTAATTCAACATAAAAGGATTCATACTGGTGAAAAACCATTTTCTTGTAAAATTTGTGATCGAAAATTTAGTTGGCGAAGTAGTTTAATTGAACATAAACGATCTCATACGGATGAAAAATCATTTTCATGTGACATTTGTCATAGAAAATTTATTAATCCACGCAGTTTAACGCGACATAAAAGAATTCACATCGAAGGCGAAAATGAAGAAAATGGTTTAATTAAAGAAAAACTTTTTGATGAAAAACATGAAAACTGTAATACATTTGTCAGTGAAAGTGGTCAAATATATTTTTCTTGTGAAATTTGTGATAAAAAGTTTAAACATCGAACGAATTTAACAGCTCATAAACGACTTCATTCTGGGAAACGATTATTTTCCTGTGAAGTGTGTAATAAAGTTTTTATCCAAGAAAACAGTTTAATTGAACATGAACGGATTCATACTGGTGAAAAACCATTTACCTGTGAAATCTGTGATAAAAATTTTACACAACAAAGTTCTTTAAATCGACATAAAAGAATTCACATCAAAGAAGATTCTATCGATGAAGTATTTCAAGAAGCAAACGATTTAATTAAAGAAGAACCAATTGAGAGTGATGAAAACCTTGAAAACTATAATGAAATTGAAGAAAACTTTAAGAATAATGAAATTGTTTTAGAAAGAAATATTGGAATAAAAGAAGAAATAAATTTTGATCAAGTATTGATTAAAGAAGAAATACAATTTTAAAATTAATCGTGAACTAAATAAAGTCGAAGATAAAACTGATATATTTTGCAACAATTCATGTTTTTTTTTAAAAATATTTTTAATTCATTGTTTACACCGTTATAACAAAATAAAAAATATAAATAATGTTTAAAAATGCTGTAATTAAATGTAAAAAAATATTTAAAATACATACAATTAACTCAGTCAATTGTTTGTTTTCACTTGTTATACAATAATTGAATTTTATAAATAAGTTTTCAAAGTTAATTAAATACTATAAGTTTTCTAATGTTGACGCATATTCGCTCCGTGCGTGAGTTTCGTTTCCATGGTAACGATACACTACTTTAATTATAGAATTGTATGGATGCATATAAAATTGTATGGATTGCATTTAAGACTTACATTTAAAATTTAATATTATTGTCTCACAAATTTAAATAAATAATTATGATAATTTACATTTGAAAAATAATATTTGTACAATTTGATTTCTTATTTTCACAATTTTTAATGCATTAAGTTTAATTAATTCGTGTTTTTCAATAATTTTAATTTGACATTTCTATTACATTAACATGTAAAGAATTGCAAATTAGTCATAACAGCCCCCTTTAACTCCAAAATTTTTCACTTAAAGCGCTGGCATCGATTTTATTGTCCCTACCATGACTACGCACACAACGAATAGAAGAAATACCATTTTTATGCAAGACAATAACCTTACTATTCAAGATAAGAACCTTATTATATAAGATAACAACGAGATCTATATAGACAATTATACCAATTTAGTTTGCAGGGACAATCAGAGATGGCATTGAATTGCATGCGATAAAAATTAGCATTGACTTTCGCTTCTGCTTTACCGATATATTGGTTATTTTGTGGAAGGCTCCATTACGCCAACGTTTATATTTTTTCGGTAATCAAATTAATTAGTATCAATTAATAAAAATGTAGGACGTGGCAAAGGAGGTAAGCTTATTAATTCTATAATTAATTTTGTTTACAAGATATTTATTTCAAAAAATTGATAAATTTTTTTTGCAAAATTTTCTTTTTATCATTAGGCAAAAGTTAAAGGAAGTAAAGTTAAAGGAAAGGCAAAATCCCGTTCCAATCGAGCAGGACTTCAGTTTCCCGTCGGAAGAATCCATAGATTATTGAGGAAAGGCAATTATGAGGAACGAGTTGGTGCCGGGGCACCTGTATATTTAGCAGCTGTAATGGAATATTTGGCCGCTGAAGTTTTGGAATTGGCGGGAAATGCAGCAAGAGACAACAAAAAAACAAGGTATAAAATACATAACATAAATAATTTCGACTAGGTTAGAAACGTAATTTTAAGAAAATAAATAATTTTCATTTTTATATCAATTTTCAGAATTATAAACTATAGCTCATTTCACATTATACGTTTTGATCGAACGGAAAAAACATCCCATCGAACGTCGCTCCAAAGTCGTATCTCACGGTAAACGGACAATGTACGTCACTAAGTTTACAATACTGTTTCACCAACCGAGCTTCATATTTTCAAACAGTAAAAATCACGATAGAAGCAAAAAGTGCGTCAGCTAGTACGTCACAGATTTTAATGGTCTTTTACAAAATTTGAGTCATAAAAGTGTCAAAGTCTTGTGATGTTCTTCTAATCGACTAAAAATGTTTCAAAATCGTGCAATATGAAACGAGCATTACAATCAGAAAAACAACTTTATTTTAAAAAAAACTTATCTAACGATTTCCGCTTAAAAATTACTTAATTAAAAAAAATAAAAAATATAACTAATAGTCCTGAGATTGTGAAGATTTTTTGCCTGCACCTCCAGAGGATGTCGATGTCTTTTTAGGTAGAAGTACTGCTTGTATATTGGGAAGAACACCACCTTGGGCGATTGTCACACCAGAAAGTAATTTGTTTAATTCTTCGTCATTTCTGATGGCTAGTTGTAAATGTCTTGGAATAATTCTGAAATTAAAACGAAATCGCTAATCAAGACAAAATTCTTTCAAAAAATGAAATCTGAAAGTTTTACATAGATTTCTTTAGTTTTTTTACCCTAAGCCCAATGAAATTTTAATATTTACAAGCCAGTTTTTTACCAAAAGGAAATTCTCTGACTTTCCCATGTTTTCCAGTTGAATACTTCAAAAATCCCAGACCACCAAAGTAGTACTTTTAAATTGCTTTGAAAGAAAGTGGAACGAAAATTTTACAAATAACGAGCATGAAAACTTACGATCACATGCGCAAATTTTTTTAATTAATTTGAATAGAAAAATAAAACTATAAAAATACTTTTAGAAGTTTATTATGAAAATGATAAAATTGCTCTTTTTGACTTTGCTCTTTTTTCACGGTATCATCTGAAATTTCCAGGTTTTCTAGAGGTTTTTATTGAAACGCGCCATTACCAACCAGGGTGATGATCTCATTAATATAAAATCCCCTAAATTTTCCATGATTAGGCTCGAGTACGATAACTGTGGCGCCACGATTTGACAAAAGAATATTGTCAAACACACATAAATAAAGCGAAAATGAAGAATACCAATTTTCGAGTTTTGGCTTAGTTCTCGAGATAATGAAGTCTAAAAAGGAAATTTTTATGTCATTAAATTCGTCATTTTTGTAATTTAATTCATAATCATTGTGCTAACTCGATCCCATTAAAGGCGTGACCAACCTGTAGATCAGTGAATGAACGCAATCACAGGGTAAATGGAAAGGCTAAAAACCCGCAGACCTGTGCTAACAAGACCCCATTAAAGGCATGGCCAACTTGTAGACCAGTGAATGAACTCAATCACAGGGTAAACGCAAGGGCTAAAAACTCGCAGGCCTGTGCTAACACGACCCCATTAAAGGCATGGCCAACCTGTAGATCAGTGAATGAACTTAATCACAGGGTAAACGCAAGGGCTAAAAACTCGCAGGGCCTGTGCTAACACGACCCCATTAAAGGCATGGCCAACTTGTAGACCAGTGAATGAACTCAATCACAGGGTAAACGCAAGGGCTAAAAACTCGCAGGCCTGTGCTAACACGACCCCATTAAAGGCATGGCCAACCTGTAGATCAGTGAAGAAAAAAAATTAACTAACGAATTTGTTCGACGAAATTGTAATATTACAATTTAAAATCAACTAATGTTTAATTTTGTAATTTTTAAATCAACTAAAGTCGGTAGTGTAGTGTTATAATTGAAAATCGATAATATTAGTTCAAAATCGACATATTAAAAAAATTATAGGTATGTTTTTCAGAATTCTTTCAAAGTATAAGCTTTAAATTTTAGTATCCACAGGAACTTATCAAATTTAAACGATTCAACATACAAAAAATGGCCATACAAAAAATTATTTATTTTCTTAAAATTACGTTTCTAACCTAGTCGAAATTATTTATGTTATGTATTTTATACCTTGTTTTTTTGTTGTCTCTTGCTGCATTTCCCGCCAATTCCAAAACTTCAGCGGCCAAATATTCCATTACAGCTGCTAAATATACAGGTGCCCCGGCACCAACTCGTTCTGCATAATTGCCTTTCCTCAATAATCTATGGATTCTTCCGACGGGAAACTGAAGTCCTGCTCGATTGGAACGGGATTTTGCCTTTCCTTTAACTTTGCCTAATGATAAAAAGAAAATTTTGCAAAAAAAATGTTAAAAATTTATCAATTTTTTGAAATAAATATCTTGTAAACAAAATTAATTATAGAATTAATAAGCTTACCTCCTTTCAATTTTTTAAATGTCTGGACGTGGCAAAGGACTGAGTCCTTTGCCACGTCCAGGCATTTTTATTAATTGATACTAATTAATTTGATTACCGAAAAAATATAAACGTTGGCGTAATGGAGCCTTCCACAAAATAACTTTAACTGGCAAACGATCACAGAAAAGGCGGTTTGTAATTTTAGGAATAAAATATATTCTATCTAAGATTTATTACGATAGAACGTAATAATTCTATCTAAGATTTATTACGTTCATTATACCCTGTACATATGAAATATATACCAAGGTATACTAATTTTAGTCCCAAGTTTGTAACGCTTAGAAGTATTGATGATACGAACAAAATAGACCTTTTTCATGAAAAACATATAGAAAAATATAAATAGTTTGATTAAAACAACAAATGTAATATTTGTATATGTAAATTTATTTGCATAATCCACTTTTTTTTTTTTTTTAATTTTTCAAAGAAAAATTAATTGTTATGTATACATTCGATCACTTGGATCATCTTCAGAACATATCAATAAAGTTAAAAATTTACACGGTTTATATACTATTTTTGCTTGTGACGTAATGAACAAGTGATAAAACAAGTTAAAAACCTGTTCACTATTTTGTTGAAATACATTTTATTTTTGCTAAAATATATCTTATTATTATGAAGGTCAAGAATTTTATTTATTTAATATTAAGGTAGTACCTACACGAAAGTGATATTCCAAGAATTTCTCAAAACTCAGAATATAAAATATTTAATTCATATTACACTTGCTGTTAAAATTAGAAGATGATTTACCATGTCATACATGAGATATTAGCAATTAAAAGTGACGCAATTTGTACGTGTACATGGGAGAAGTATATAAAAATACACAAATTTACAAATATTATATTTATTTACCAATGAATGACGTTCACCATCTCTATGAAAAACTAATATAATGTAGAATACTATATTTAAAAAATATATAAAAAAAAATAAAAATTATTTACCATATAGTTTCGATAAAAAACTTAAATAAATAACTCGTTTTAGCGATGATTTTTGTGGAAAAGATATGAAGACTAATGTTAAAGGCATATGTCATAGTGTGTGTGTTTATATGTATACTAGAAACAGTAGTGAGGAACTACAGTCTTGTGAAAATAATATATGGTATATGTATAATAGTCATAGCACAGTTAATGCACTGAATGATAGTATTAGTCCAAAACTTTTTGACTGGACGGTCGCGGAGGAACTACCTTAATAAACTTATTTTGTTTCAAAATTTGTAAATAAGTCAGGTGTAATTTGTTAAAATAGCTATTATAAATATTGTCAGATTAATAAAAATAAAATTAAATTAAATTAAATACATGGTATGTACATGTAAGTCATATGTGGAAAATAAAAAAAACAACAAAGGGGAAAATTTAATGCCCAACCCCCCAATGTCTCTAATATTAAAATTACTGGTTTCATCTTTATTTCAATAGCTGAAATAAAGAAGATGAAACTAGGTCAGTTTGGTCGTTCAACAATAAATCTGGACCTTCCTTATACTTGAACACCTCCAGTGACTCCAGTAGGTTGAGTTTTTGTCCTTTTTCTGTGATATGTAATATTTTGAAGTTGGTGTTCTTGGGTGTATGGTCCTCTTCTCGTAGGTGATTTGCAAAATTGGAATCCTGTTTTTTTTAACCTATATGAAGATAAATGTTCCTTTTTACGTGTAGAAAAAGCTCTACCCGTTTGGCCGATATATACAGCATTGCAATCACCACAGATTATTTTATATACACCCGATTTCTTCATAATATCACATTTGGACTTGTTGTTAAGTATTTGATTGCCCATAGTTGACGATGGGCGAAACGCGATATTTAAACCTTCATCCCTTAAGACTCTTGCGACCCCTTCTGATATGTCTCCGAAATACGTGATTGTGACAAATATTAACGGTTCCTTTGTAGTACCAGGACATGCTGCAATGAGGGCCATTTTTCTTCTTTTATTTCTTATGAGACGGTTAATCAAATTAGATTCATTGTTTTTTGTTCTTTGAAAAATTTAAAAAAAAAAAAAAAGTGGATTATGCAAATAAATTTACATATACAAATATTACATTTGTTGTTTTAATCAAACTATTTATATTTTTCTATATGGTATACAAATATACATTTCAACTGCTAAATAGTCATCATAAGAATTATCTAATTGCACTTATTCTGTTTTTCATGAAAAAGGTCTATTTTGTTCGTATCATCGCATCAATACTTCTAAGCGTTAATTAGTATACCTTGGTATATATTTCATATGTACAGGGTATAATGAACGTAATAAATCTTAGATAAAATTATTGAATAATGTTTTATTCGAGACAATTCTTTTATAAATAAACAAATATGATTGGTTGAAATTTGAAATTATTTAATACTAATATTTAATATTTTTATCTTTACGTTTATAATTTTCAATCAATAGTAAAAAACGCTTTAATTTCATTTTAGATTTTAAAAATGTTTCATAAATCAATACGAAGTATATTGAAAACACAATATCGATTTTACGTAGCAAAAATCGAGCAACAAACTGAACACTTACCACTTGAAGAAATTGGAAATATTATAAAAATAAAACCAGAAAGATTAGCTGCAGCTTTTCGAAAGAATGAAAAATTAAATCGTACACATTCTAGTCATTGGAAATGTTTTTTCAACACTTTAACAAATCAAGGTTTTAAACCCGAAATATGTTTAAGTATGGTCACAAATTATCCCGAATTGTTATATAAAAAAGAGAAGGATTTAATCAATGGTTTAGAAAATTGGAGAAATTGCCAGTTTGGTGAGAGCGCTGCTATTCATCTTCTTTCAACTCATCCACATTTCATTGATATTCCATCTAATCAAATTTACGAACGTACAAATAATTTAAGTTCGCTAATTTCGTCAAGGGTTAAAGTTAAACAGTTAATTGAGTTAAATCCAAACGTAATGGTCGTAAATTGGAATCAAATAACACAATCTATTGATTATTTAACCAATATTATGAAAATAGAAATGTCTGAAATTTATAAATCTAGTGCGTTACAATTACCTCTGGAAGAGCTACAATGCCGACACACTTTTTTGGTACGTTTAGGATTGTTTAAACCACGTAATCCAAAAGCCAGTCCTTTAGATCCCTGTACTAATCCAAAACTACGACAAATTACTGATACGGATGATACAGTTTTTGCTAAAAGTGTGTGCAAAGTTAGTTTAGAAGAGTTTCGAGTTTTTCAACAATTGTTTGAGAGAGAACATTCACAAACTGATATAGCACCGGCTGTTTCCAATTTTGGACAATTCCTCTTAACATAAAAACCTGTAATAATGAAAAAAAAGTTTGAGTTAAAATAGATATCATAAAAAAAAATTATAATATAAGATTTTTAGAATAAATGAAGAGTTATGGGTACAATGATTAAATCAAATATAAATCGGCATTTTTGTCAACAAATTCGATCTATAAATATATTTTATTATATGAGTGAGTAATAAAAGAGATTAAAATGTGTTACAACATAACCAACCCTTTGTAATTCTAAACAATTCGTAGTACAATTATTTGTACTACCAAAAGCAATAAATATTTAATTACGATTCTTTGCTTTTAAGTTTTATTTTTACAAAATATTTTGTTATTACAGTTACCTTTATTAAATAGGCATAATTTTATTACTAAAAGTGATGACGATTTGTTTAGAATTATAATCAAGGGACAATTTATGGTTTACTTAAGTTTATCTGTCTTTCAATTTGTTAAATTCCACACCCATTAAAAAAAAATTATGTTACTATACTTTCCAAAACATAGTTTTTGTAAATTTTGTTATTGTTCCGCAAAAATTTTTATTATATTGTAAAAAAGTGGGCGGGTGATATGAAAGAGATTAAATTACGGGTAAATTGTTATCATGATTCTAATTTAAATATTATAACATATTTTATTTTGAAAAACAATAATTTATAATAAAAATGTGTGTTAAAAATTTGTATAACGCGAAAAGTTAAATGTAATGTAAACTGTAATTTTAAATAGCAACTTACTTGTACATGATCCGCAATCTTATTGGTTTGCTGATCCCCAAAATCTTCAAAACCTTCAACGCAATCTTTATGGACATTATACGTCAAATTACGTGATAGACTCATTTCGTCAAAAAGTAAGACGCATGTCCGGTTTGAAGGATCGAGTCTATTCACCATTCGACTAAGTCCATTAAAGATTTCCAAATTAAGTCCTGGTGACACGGGTAAGCGGTTTAAAAATTTCATCAGGGTGACTCTTGACGGAAGCGCAAATATCTTGGATAACAATCTGTATCCACTTGGGCTCTGTTTAAACAAAGCCAGAGATATAACTTTGTCGTCTGTGGAAAATCGACGCCCCTTCATTTTCTTTTTTAAGCAACTAATCTGACTCAAAAAAAACTTTCTGCAATTCTCGTTCAGACTTTCTGTAAGTTTGTTGAAACTTGCCTGCGACGAGAATTGTTCTGCTTTTTTTAAGCGAGCTTGAAAATTTAACGACTTGCGAAGCTGGTATGATGCCCGCCGTTGAAATTTTCGTGCTGTAATATACAATCGCTTTTTCTGAGGCGACAATCTAACTTTTGTTAATGAGTCCAAATACTCTGCACCTTAAAAATGAGAATGATCAAATTATTACTATACATATATTTAAATTTAAGTGGCATATGGAAGATTGTATCAAAAAAGAATTATTATCATATAGCCACGACAAATTATTTTAATGGCATAATCTTTTAGTAGACCTACTTATAAATTAAATGCGTGTCGAAACGGCATTCATAATAAAGCGATTAATTTTCAAGGTATTTAAATTTTGTTTTATTTATTCATTTCAAAATTTATAGAACTAGAATTTGAGGTTACTATTAAAAAAAATTGTTTGAACTGAAAAAATTCTTACCATGTAGAGACAGGTGTTCTAGGAGGTGATTTTTCTTGAACCAAACGACTCGGACCAGGAACAGCTAATTCTTTCAAACTACCAGGCTCTTGAACCAATTCATTTGGCCTTGAAACATTCACCTCCAAAGAAGAATACGCCTCTTCCACATCTGCATTTCTCTGGACTTCTGGAAGAGTAAAAATAAATATGATATAAAAAACCATTTTTCGAACACGAAACGTCTCCTTGAATCATAGTTTACTTGATTCGAATGAAAAATTCACCTATTTTTTGATTATAAATATAGCTTTACAAATTGAATTCCTTTAAATTTCGTATTCTAATAGTATTTATTCTTCGATTATTTGAGGTAATAGTGTACGTTTAGCACTTTTTCTTATAAAACATCCTAGAACATCAGGAAAAAAACCATTTTCAAGCATTTTTTACGTAGATTACGAATCCATATGCGACGATACCGAAAAATTCTTTAATTTAGGAAAATATGGTTTTTGAAAATATGAATTTTCTTGGTTAATACAAGTTATATTATAAGCCTAAAATGGAATATATGGGTTAAGTTAATTAAACATATGTTTTTATGATATTTTATTTACCTTATTTATTATTGAATATGTTAAAATTATACAAAAATTATAAAAATATATTCAATAAAATAATATTTTTAAATATTTAAGTATTTAGTAGGTATCAAAACAAATATGGCGTCAACAAGTGACATTTACCTTGTTTGTGTATACATTTAGAAAATAGGGTTGACGACACAATTGATGGATAGTATGAAAGCCTAAAAACAACTATTAATCTACGATACTCATGCTAACTCGATCCCGTTAAAAGTACGATTGACATCAAATCACAGAGTGAACGCAAGGGCCAAAAAACCCGCAGACCCGTCCTAACTCGACCCCATTAAAGGCATGGCCAACCCGTAGATCGCAGGGTGAATTCAATCACAGAATGAACGCAAGGGCCAAAAACCCGCAGACCCGTCCTAACTCGACCCCATTAAAGGCATGGCCAACCCGTAGATCGCAGGGTGAATTCAATCATATGGTGAAAGCAAAAGCCAAAAATCTGGCGAGCTCGTGCTAACTAGACCTTAAAAGCATGACCAACCTGTGGTACACAAGATGAACGCAGCCATTTGCGAGTTGTTTGCCTCATGCGTTCACCATGTGATCTACGGGTTGGCCATGCCTTTAATGGGGTCGAGTTAGGACAGGTCTGCGGGTTTTTTGGCCCTTGCGTTCACTCTGTGATTGAATTCACCCTGTGATCAACAGGTTGGCCATGCCTTTAATGGGGTCGAGTTAGGACGGATCTGCGGGTTTTTGACCCTTGCGTTCACTCTGTGATTAAATTTACCCTGTGATCAACAGGTTGGCCATGCCTTTAATGGGGTCGAGTTAGGACGGGTCTGCGGGTTTTTGGCCCTTGCGTTCACTCTTTGATTTGATGTCAACCATACTTTTAACGTGATCGAGTTAGCATGAGTATCGTAGATTAATAGTTGTTTTTAGGCTTTCATACTATCCATTAATTGTGTCGTCAACCCTATTTTTGCATGTTTACACCATATATGTAATACTAAAGCTATATGGGCAGTTGGTACGGGAAAGAATGTCCAAACTTTACGGTGCCGACAATATTTGTTTTCTCTCTCGTTCGAGACATTTTATCTATACTACGCATGCTAGATCTATACTGCGCATAGCTGACAAATGCGATTGGAAGAGTGAGAGAACGATACACTATCTGTTTCACTTAGTCCGAACGCCTTCCACTTATAGGAACTGCCCATATAGCTTTAGTATTACATATATGGTTTACACAAACAAGATAGATGTCACATGTTGACGCCATATTCATTTTGAAACTTAATACTTTACATTTAAAATAAGTAAATAAATCATTTCTCAAATTGATAAATTTCTCTCAAAGTCAACTTCCCGAGCGATTGTTGTAAAAAGTATTGAATGCTACTTGCGGAATAAGTAGCAAATATGACAGTCGTGATTACGGCATTCGCTCTAAGGTTATGAGACATTCTTATGAAGACTCGTGTGGTTGTCGCAACTCGCCTACGGCTCGTAGCGACATCTACCACACTCGTCTTCATAAGAATGTCCCATAACCTTACGCTCACGCCGCAACACCACGACTGTCAGATTATTTGCTACTTATCCCACATGTAGCATTAATAACTATTATTGAATATATTTTTATAATTTTTGTATAATTTTAACATATTTAATAATAAATAAAGTAAATAACGACCTATTTTAATTAATTTAATACAGTTAATAATTTTTAGGCTTGAAAATATTAACCAAGAAAATTGAGTATATTTTCCTCAATTAAAGAAAAACTATAAGTTTATAGGTATTGTCGCATATGGATTCGTAATCTACGTAAAAAATGCTTGAAAATGGTTTTTTTCCTGATGTTCTAGGATGTTTTATAAGAAAAAGTGCTAAACGTACACTATTACCACTTAATTTAGTAAATATACTCAACTCATGCCATCATTGTGGAATTTATTATTTAAATAAACATTTATTAACAGTAACATGATACGTCCACATGAGATTTTTAGGTTAGGTTACAATTTTTTGTATTAAAATTTATAAAAAACCAAACATTTTAAAATTGTAAGAAATTATGTATTCGTTAAACGCTAATTTATAATGAAATATACTCATTTCATGATTGGATATCTTTTTAAAATTCAATAATGTACACATTTAATAACAATAATCTAATATTTCCATATGAGTTTATTAAGTTAAAAATTCAATAAATAATAATTTGAATAGGTATGTACTTACATTATCGCCAGCATATTACACATGCATTTTTGTTTCACTCGCTTTACTTTCGCATCACCATTTTTATTTATTAAATATTTTAATAATTCACAAATAATAAATTTAAATGTATCTAATATATACAAAAATTATTTTGTAAATAAACATAATGACACTATGACAGTAGACAAAACTATTTATAGTCGATAACATAGAGTACAACATATATTTTTTCTTTGTTTTTGTTTAAATCAGCGCTACAGGTAGCTTGAGATGAACTAAATTTGTCTAAAAAGTTCCCATCAAAGACTATAGGATAGACAAGAAGCAGAAGTATAATTATAAGTGACATCTGGAGTCTGAGGCGATCAACTATTAAGTTTGTAGGCCTTTGCGGGTATGACTATTAAGTTTGACTACTTTGCGGGGGTGACTATTAACTACCACAATATAGTTAGCGTGGAATATTAATAAAATTTATTAAATCATATATCAAAAAATTGCTCTCTAAATGCTCCATCAGATTCCAAAATTGCTCCAATTATTAAATTATCAATTAATTAAATATTTGCAATTAAAAATACAAAATTTTATTTTCCAATATCTCAGTAAATTGATAGTTTTTCCTAACGTTTTTGCTATCAATAAATTGCTCCCGTTTATTTCTTTCGGGATATAACAATAACGATTTATAAATATCTATTATTTTTGCATAATTAATTAAAATTAATAATTGCAATTCAAACAGGTATGTGATGACGTCATTCACAAGGGGAATGTCATAAACTGGGGGGAGCGGGAAGGGAAAGAAAAACAAAAAAGAAATAATAATAGAAAGTAAATAATTAGATGTATCAGTGAAAAATATCAAAAAATTGCTCCGTAAATACTCTTTCAGATTCCAAAGTTGCTCCAGTCATATAATTAATATGTAATTAAATATTTTCAATTAAAAATACAAAATTTTACATACCCAAAGGGGATGGGGGGAAGCATGAAAATATATAACAATAGATTGTAGTTATTATCTATGGTAATGGTATTTGTTTTATTTAATTAAATATTAAAAGAAAATAAACAATCATATGTATCAGCGGAAAGTATCAAAAAATTGCTCCGTAAATACTCTTTCAGATTCCAAAGTTGCTCCACTTATATAATTAATATGTAATTAAATATTTTTAATTAAAAATACAAAATTTTACATACACAAGAGGAATGGGGGGAAACATGAACATATATTACGATAGATTGTAGTTATTATCTATGGTTATGATATTTGTTTTATTTAATTAAATATTAAAAGAAAATAAACAATCATATGTATCAGCGGAAAGTATCAAAAAATTGCTCCGTAAATACTCTTTCAGATTCCAAAGTTGCTCCAGTTATATAATTAATATGTAATTAAATATTTTCAATTAAAAATACAAAATTTTACATACACAAGGGGAATGGGGGGAAACATGAACATACATTACGATAGATTGTAGTTATTATCTATGGTTATGATATTTGTTTTATTTAATTAAATATTAAAAGAAAATAAATAATCATATGTATCAGCGGAAAGTATCAAAAAATTGCTCCGTAAATACTCTTTCAGATTCCAAAGTTGCTCCAGTTATATAATTAATATGTAATTGAATATTTTTAATTAAAAATACAAAATTTTACATACACAAGGGGAATGGGGGGAAACATGAAAATATATAACAATAGATTGTAGTTATGATCTATGGTTATGGTATTTGTTTTATTTAATTAAATATTAAAATGACTTGAGATATCACAATTTTTTATTCTACATTTTTCTTAGGAAAAAAAATTTTCGACAATTTTTGTTTGAACCTTTTTTTCATCCAGTTGGTTGTTGAAATATTGGCCAAAAATCGTTTTTTATGTATATATAGCGTTAATTATTTCAACTTTGGCACTTCCGAGACTTTGAATAAGTTCTCGCAAAAGCATTATTATTATTTTGAGCGAACCAAAATGTAAAAAAATATAAAATGTAATTAATATGTGCAATATGTTTGTTTATTAATAATATGTTTATTTGTTTTCACTTAATATGTACATAAATAATTTACTTCTAAAATAAAAATAATTTATTTTCAATAGATTTATATAATATTATTTCCACCTTTAATTTATTTGATAAAACATTGAAAATCCATAAAAAGTGCTCGGACAGCTATTCCGTAAGTGTTTTGACGAATCAGTATTTTCATAACTGAAAAAAGTAATAATATTAAAAATTAAAACTAATTCTACGCAATAAAACATACTAATGATAGAAAACATGAGAAATTAGTAATTACAATGCCTTGGTCAGATATTTCCATAGGTTTCCATTCAACATTCGGGTTAATAGGTACATCGGCGAGTTATAGGAATTGTCCGGATTCAATATCATCTCGATGATTGATCTCTTTTAAGAAATATAATTTAAGTCCAACTGCTTGCCAATATTTGTATCTGAAAACTGAAAATTCAACAATATTATTATATATAAATAAAATAAAAGTTTATAAACAAATAACCTAAGACGTCGATAATTTATGTAAACAAATAAAGGTTTGTCGACTCACCTTTTACAACCATCTTTACAATAAATAATTATTCTTCAAGTAACTTATTGAAACATTATTTAAATTAAAAATGTTTTAATGAAAATACAACGGCGAATAAAAATGATATAATTAACCTCAAAAAAAAATTAAATAAACAAATATCACAGCCATAGATAATAACTACAATCCATCGTTATATATTTTCATGTTTCCCTCCATTCCCCTTGTGTATGTAAAATTTTGTATTTTTAATTGAAAATATTTAATTACATATTAATTATATAACTGGAGCAACTTTAGAATCTGAAAGAGTATTTACGGAGCAATTTTTTGATACTTTCCGCTGATACATATGATTGTTTATTTTCTTTTAATATTTAATTAAATAAAACAAATATCCTAACCATAGATAATAACTACAATCTATCGTAATATATGTTCATGTTTCCCCCCATTCCCCTTGTGTATGTAAAATTTTGTATTTTTAATTAAAAATATTTAATTACATATTAATTATATAACTGGAGCAACTTTGGAATCTGAAAGAGTATTTACGGAGCAATTTTTTGATACTTTCCGCTGATACATATGATTGTTTATTTTCTTTTAATATTTAATTAAATAAAACAAATATCATAACCATAGATAATAACTACAATCTATCGTAATATATGTTCATGTTTCCCCCCATTCCCCTTGTGTATGTAAAATTTTGTATTTTTAATTGAAAATATTTAATTACATATTAATTATATAAGTGGAACAACTTTGGAATCTGAAAGAGTATTTACGGAGCAATTTTTTGATACTTTCCGCTGATACATATGATTGTTTATTTTCTTTTAA